>NW_016690324.1:1656851-1885534 GCF_001604755.1 Lepidothrix coronata | reverse complement strand
TGAGTAAAAGAGTCAGAAACACTCTAAAGGCTTTTCCACCTAAAACTGCCTCCCTATGCAGTGAGACAGGCAGGGCACATGCAGACAGGATGTTCCTGCCAGGAGGGGGAAGAGAACCCCAAGCTGGTCCAGCAAACCCTGGAAGTGTTCAAAAAATGAGCAGATGTGGCACTTGGGGCCGTGGTTCAGCAGTGAACACGGCAGTGCCGGGTTAATGGTCGGACTCGATGATCTTAAAGGTCTTTTCCAATCTAAATGATTCCGTGATTCTGTTAAACCCGGACAGTGCCTGCACACCCCCACAGCCTGGATTGGGGCCACCCCAGGGAGTTGGGGACAACTGTCCTCGTCCCCACTAGATGTCAGCACGGGGACGGCAGTGCCGGCAGTGCCCACGCGGTGTCAGTGATGGAGCTTTGCCCCAGATCGTGCTGCAGCACCGCTGGGGACCAGGGGCACCGGGCAGTGCCCTCCCAGTGCCCGCTGGAGGGGCACCTCGGTGACGCCCAGAGCTCGAGGAGCTCAGCTTTCAGGTGGGGAACAGAAAACTGCGGAGCAATTTGGCAGGGAAGTACGAGCGCTCCTAACAATGGAGTTGCCAATGGGGATATACTGGCAAAGCAGCTCTCAGAGCAGTGCCTCAAACACAGAAAATTCACTAAAATCCATCTCACTACAGGCACAAACTGTTTTGCTGTCTCAACGTGCTGTAAACAATGAGATGCTCATTCTGTTCTCCTGTAAGGCTGTACTGGGCTAGGTTTAAGCATCAAGCAGATGCTACAAACTTCTTCCAACTGAACCAACAGTGTGTGTCCAAATTTGCCTCACTCGGAGTCATAAAAGGGTATTGGAGTGAGGAAAGGAAGACAAGGTGTAGAGAGCAGCCTCTCAAACTGCTCAGCTCAAAAGGGAACCTCCCACCCACCCCAGCTTAACCTGCAGGGACATTTCAGCCCCTGCACAATTTAACAACAGGGAGGACCCACAGCACACACTGAGCAATAGGACCAACAGTGACAAATTCCCTTTCACCTGAGGTTGATTTTAAATGCAATTGATAAGAGCTCTCACCCCTTTCAGAGAGAAACAGTCACAAAGAAAAGTCCCTACCTAGCCTAACATCATGTAGTAAGTTAGAAACCATCAAGACTAGAATATAATCCTTTTATAACATGTCCTTTCCTCTAATCCTCCATATCAACTCTCGCCAACAAAAAAATGCACTAAAAATTAGCTTAGCAGGGGCAATCTGAGATGAATTTTGGTCTGCACATCACCCAGTGATGCAAAGGTCTGCAAAGCACCCACTGGATGCTTGCAGAAAGACCCAAAATGGAAATCCATCCGGCAAACCCCAGTGATAGGAGGTGTAGCTTGGCTTTCTCATGCTCAGCTGACCCTGCAGCTGGTGATCTGGGGAGAGAACTCTTAGCTTACACGTGAGACACATCTGTCAGCAGGGCTACTTAGAGACACTGAACATTATTTCATTTATCCAGAAACTAATCACAATTTGGCAGATTTTGTCGAAATCAGGAGAGCTGCTGAGGGCTTCCAAGCAATTATGGTTTCACCCCTCATGGGAAGGGGGGCAAATAACAGGTTGTACTTGCCAGCGCAGCCACATTTTTTCCCTCCCTTCCACGAGCAGAGGAGAACTGAGTGCTCATCTGCTCCTTAGGACACTTCTGGGAGCCAGTACCTGCCCCGCTGCGCCGAGTGCTCATGTCAGCAACGTAGGTCCATTCGTTGGTGGCGGGGTTGTACTGCTCCACAGTACTAAGGCACTGACGGGACGCTCCATCGTAGCCCCCCACGGCGTAGAGCTTCCCTGGAACACACACACAGGGCCATTGGCATCGTGGCTACCACTGACTTATGTTACCATCACACCTGACAGCCCCGGGTGAGGATCCTGCCTGAGGGGAGACGTGCCTAAACCTGCTGGGGTGTCTGGGAGAACCCGGAGTAGACTCACAGACCTGTTTGTAAAGCTGTTAAAGCTGTCAGCTAAGACAAGGGTACAACACAGCAGCTTAACTAGAAGCCAACAGCCCAGAGGATTTTCCAAATTACTTGTTGGCCCAGGAGAAGAGGTGACACCAAAGCGTGTTCTGCTGATGGAGCGTTTCCTCCCGTTCAGGTGCCACAAGGCAAGGTGTGCTGTCAGCACTGCACATTAATTACAGTATCACACGAGCAATAAATAGGCAATAGCCTCTTATATAATACCTGCAAGGAAACCTAGACCTGATTTTGGAGAACTTGGGCCAAATCAAAACCCAGTAATGCTGCCAGCACAGCTGAGACCAGCCTGGTCACTCATACCAAGTGATGAGAACACAGGAGATACCCCAGGACACCTTCACAGCACAGTGTGATACCCCAGGACACCTTCACAGCACAGTGTGATACCCCAGGACACCCTCACAGCACAGTGTGTCCAACCCTCCCTACCTCAGCTTAGGGAAAGCTGAATAACAAAGACTTTCTGAGACCAGAGGAGCACAATCAGATATCCTGGGACTGTATCACACATGAAACAAGGCTGATGCTCCACCATGTCCTTTGTTCCAGGGTCTGACTGATACTCTCTCCTTGTCTCCCTGTATCGTCTATCAGCCTGTTTTGCATTTAGGCAGTAAACTCTGGACAGAGAGGGATTCTCCTTACTGAAGCAGCTAGCACAAAGGCATTCTGGTTCAAGTTCAGGAATCTCAGATGCTACAACAAACAACCATTAAGAAAGCTCAACAGATATGCAGAAAAAGTCTAACCTAAATTTTTGAACAAAACCCAGAAATAAGACCAATTTTCAATCCATAACAGCAGAGCCTGGCCACAAATGAGCTGTGCAACTCTTTGCATGCAACAGTTATCATCTTCAGTTTTGCATTCTCCTGTTTCTGGGTGTTTGCAAGGCTCCAAGAACAGGCTGGCTCTTTTTTTTTCTCCCTCAGGTTCACTCATGGCCTCCTTCTCAATCTTCCTGTCTCTGTAAACATATTTGTGCTGTTGGTCCAACCTACCTGATGTTGGTCAATGAATCAGGCAAGAGTGCCAGACCAAGCAAGGCAAGATAAAGTTCCCTGGCTGGCATCAATTCTTAGGTATTTTCAGTATCCACAGAAATCAGGTCAATTTTTGTCACATTCGGGCAAACCCTGTGGATTAACTGAAGGCTGCAGCTTGTTCCCTACACCAGTATGATCAGCTCTTGTCTCAATCACATGCCCTCTTTTTTTTTTTTAATTACAGACTCCAACACGTGCAACACTTATTTGCACTTTCAAACAAAGCAAAGGAAAAGGATTTCCTAACTCTGCTGTAGAAAATCTTCTCGTAGAAATGCATCTCTCATGTCCATACTTAATATTTGTTCTGCATTCAAACCCCTTTAGCAAATCCCAGCAGCCCAGTGCTTCCCAAACATGGGCCAATTTTGAAGGAGATGGTTCTTAAATATGCAGATTTAAGTTAATCACCACTATTTATTCTGACTTTTATCTTCTTCTCTCTTCTCACTTAAACACATTTCATGTTCATAAAAGCATTCCATGTATTTCCCATGTTTATAAACACATTCCCATGTATTATATGACACACACAGGTCAATCCAAACCACTGCAAAGCATGGTTTGTAACAGTGCTTGTGCCAGTGGCTGCTCTGCACTAACTGGAAACTGCCAAAACCTGCTAAAGATAACATCAAATAAAACCTTATACTTGCTTCAAAACAGATTTTCTAAAGGAAGAAATGGTTCCCACTTAAACTGCTCATTCTCCTGGATCCAAACCAAGCTGCTCAGCTCCAGCTCCCTCGAGTGTGGTGCTGACACAGAGGTGCCAGCAGCTGCCACCCTCCTCCCCAGCACCCTCCGCTCCCACCTCGCTCCGAGCTGCCGCCGCACCAGCCTGTGCTGCTGCCAGCCCCTGCTCGTGTAAGAACCAGAGCACAGCGTGCCCTGCCTGATGGCAACAAACACAGGTTTTAGCATTCCTGCCAACCCACCAGCTTGGGGCTGTGGGACAAACTGTGTTCCTGTTTCTGAGCAGATTTTCCGTGATGGGAATTCCATCCACGGGAGCAACGGGATCCACTGCACAGCAGCACCAGCTCTCACCAGCCAGAGGCAGCCCAGGAAGAATAAGGTTCCAAGAAACCTGCACACACCTAATGGCATTCACAGGAGGCATGGGCTGGTCTGAGGCTCTTGGAAGGCTACACATGATTTTTCACTAAGATAAAGAGGAGAATGGAAAAAACTGCAGCAATTACATCATATAAAAATCAATCTTTCCCAACTAGTCAATGGAAAAGCTCTTGCAGTTGCCTCCTACTGCACTTAACCATTCAGGCTTCTATTTGACACAGGAACATTTGCTTGATGGAAATGGCTGCTGATTTTCTTACCCTCCACAACTCCAACTCCAACACTGCTTCTTCTTGTGTTCATGGGAGCCACAAAAAACCACTCATTGGTTTTATAGCTATAGGCCTCAACTGATGCCAGACCTAGTTAAAAAGGGGATACACAGGTTTTCTAATTAAAAAAAAAGAGAAGAAAAAAAGATTGGTGTTGCACTTTCATCTGCCTTCCGCCTCCTCCCAAGCCCGTAATTCCCGCCACGCTCCTGCAATCCCATTTTCTAATCCCTTGCCTTTCAGGCTGGGACCAGCATCTCAATGCCACTTCTTCAGCAGCTGGAAAAATGCTACCCCATCACCCCTGCCCTGGGACTGCTGCCTCTCCAGTGTTCTGGGGACACTGAGGTGGAGCAGAGTCCGGATTCTAAGCCCCAAAGCCCCTTTCAAGCATAACAAAAAGTCCATGTAAAGGTTTAAAAGTTCCCCCAGACCCTGCTGCACTGTACTCATCACCAGCTGAAATACTTCAGGGCTTAACCAAGTGGCAAAGCTTTACAGCAGAGGCAGAGGTGTGAATCTGAACATGCAGTTATGCCAAGACAAATCCCAGGCACACACACCCTGTAATGTGCCTTGCTGGTATTTTATTCGTGTTGCTATGAAAAATTTCACTGAAACAAGGAAAAAATCCCTTTTCAGTCCAGAAAAAGCATATTCATACAGAGAATGAGACTGAAAGAACTGTATCACTGAAGAAAACAACTAGGGTGAGATGCTCTGCAATTCCTGATGGCTCAGAGCATGCCTGTGGTTGGTTACAACACGCAGCAAACCCCATTTCTGGCTCTTCCTCTACAGGAACCTCACTAAAGCCCTGCAATCTTTGCAGGGCCTCTGCAAACGTGGGTTTTTTTCAGGTCAGGCACTGCCTGGTTTTTGCTCAGCCACCTACCAGTGCTGCCATCAAAGCCTCCCACTGCGTACAGGAGGTCATTGAGCACGGCTGCCCCCAGAGTGCTCCGTCTCTCCTGCATGCTGGCTATGGATGTCCACTGGTCCTTCACGCCGTCGTACACGTCCACCGTCCGCACCCGCAGCGACCCGTTAAAGCCCCCGACGGCATAAACGTTGCCAGCCATGAACACCACCCCTGACAAGAGAGGAGAGAGGTGTCACAGCGGTTTCACAAACAGTTTTGGGAGCAGGTGCCCTGCCAGGGTGTGGGACGCAGCCAGGAGAACGTGGGCACGGCTCTGGCGTTTTCCGCGGGTTAAGGGTGTTGAAGCCAAGTGTGATAAAACACATGGGAGGGGAAACGCACATCAAACCATGGCAGCATAAGGCACAGATGGATTTCACACCTGAGTGAGTAATTTTGTGAGCCAGAGGGAACACCAAATGGCGATCCACACTCTGTCAGATGTTTGCAGAGGAACGCTCCCAACTAGAAGATCTGCTCTCCGTCACCCACTCCTCAGCACCAAGAGGGACTGACTCAGCTCCTTGGATTTTCACTAGGATACCAGCAAGGCAAACTGGATCCCTGTGGGCTGCCAAGCCAGTGGGATGGGAGGAGGAGAGGAAACACTGATAAAGGAGCAGCCAGGAAAGAGAGAGAGATGATGAAGGGGAGACAGTGGCTATGGAAGGCGGGCAGGCAGGATCAACCCCTCTAGAGAGGGGTTCATCCACCTGAACAAGAAAGGGAAAACATCTGTAGGGAAAGAAATGGCAAAAAGAAAGAGCTATTTGAGGCCAGGGGCACAAAGGAAGGCTGAAGGGATGGCTGAGGCCATCCATCCAGTGCTAAAGAGCTGCATGAGGAAAACAAAGAAGGTGGCAGCAAAAGGTCCCGTTACCTGCTCTGCATCTCCGTGAGGGAAGCTCAGCAACCTGATCCCAGCGCTCCTCCTCAAAATCATAGCACTCCACACTGCGAATGGCTTTGGGGGCCTGCCCACCCACCACGATCATCACCTGGGGAGGGAAGACAACAGATAGAAAACCTCAAACATAACCCTGAGCAGCTGCTCCCTGCAGAGAAACCATCACCACAACCTGCTCAAGAGCAGCTGCCAAAAAACATGGGGCGGGCCAACTAGAAGCCTCTGCAGCAACACTTATTTCAGTCAATTCTATTTCAAGGGGGAAAACTTTATCTCCAATTTAATGCAGGCTAAATACAGCTGCCCCATTTACCCTTCCTCACCATGTCCAAGGTGGGCAACCGGCCCAATTTCCCCTTGAAATACAAAACCTTTCGGCCCCACAGCGCATGAAAGACTCACTGTAAAAGTATTTTTAAGTGAAGAAGATTCCAGCATAATTTCTACTGCCAGCCCACTGTTTAGTCATTATCTCCCTGGTGGTGCTAAAAATAATCAATGCCACTGAGCAAATAAAACCTGACAGCTGTGTTGCCACCTGTGGGGAAGGCGACACTGGGGAAATCACCAGCACTGTGACCACCTGGGGTGCTCAGCTGCTGAAGGAAGGGATTTGTCAGCTCCATTAAGGCTTTTTTCTGCCACAGGTATTGATGCAAATTCAGGAATTAAACCCTACATTCCTTACAGATAGGGAAGAGCTGTGTGAAGGGGATCAAGGGCAATCTCAGGAGTTCAAGAACCGGTCTGCTGAGTCAGGGTAAGGGTTCATCCAGCCCCAGGCTCCACCCCCAGCAATAGCAAGTGGTGGACCCTGGTGAAAAAGTGAGAAGGCCAGAATACCTGGAGAGCATGCAGTGTGTTTCTTCCCAAATCTGCCATGTCTGCTGCCAGAAGACAAACCTCCCATGGGTTCAGGAGCCTGCAGCTCATCCCCCCAGTGTGCATTGCTGCTGAGCCCCAGCTGGGCACTGCAAACCAGCACCTGCACAGACAGCCCCCAAAACACCTGCACACATTTCCTTCAACCCTCCACGGCTATCGAGGGAGGATTTGCTCCCTTATCACAGCAAATCAGCAGGAGCAAACACTACCCAAGACAATCTGATTTTTACAAGGCCAAGGAGCTAGAAACAAGATAACAGGGCTTCAAATATAGACAAAGAGTAGATTGGAAACTGGTTTTAGCCTCTGCAAGGCAGCTGGGAGTAGCTGAGGGGATAAGATCGTCACTTGAGGTCACTTGGGTAATGAGCTCAACTCCCAAGCACAGTTCCTTTAAAAGCAGGACAGCGATTTAAAGAATTTGGAGAGTATGAAAATAGTAGCCTGTTTGATGTACAAAGATGAGAACGTGACATTAGAAAGCAAATTGAGTCTAAATTAACAACCTGACTACCAGTTGTGTAACAGTCTCCCATGGAAAGCTGCAGAGCTTCACACGATTACAGAATTAAGAGATTTCGTGGCAGACGATAATCCCTCATCAGCAGGACCTACAGGCCAGATGAAAGTTTCTCAGTAAAAGGATTGCTGAAAGATCATCACCTTCTTCCCTTTCTCCACAGTTCAAAAGAAGGGAGGAGAGACCTGCAAAGGATTTGGGTTTGTGCTCATGGGTCATACAACAGAGGCTGTTGAGAACCTCTGAACTCGCTGGTTTGCTGTTCCTTTTATCCCTCACTGCTTTAATCCCTGAACAAGGGACATGTCAGCCCTTCATGACACCCCCAAAGCTATGTTCTACCAACTTCATCTCAGCGATAGCAGAAAGGACACAACACGCTGACACATAGAGCAGAACCACAATTTCTCAATGGAAAGTCCAATACCTAAACATCACAAACAGCACAGATCTCATACACCATCCCACAAACCAGCCCCCGCACCATTTGTGCTTAGAAAAATTACACACTGCGGTCCTGCTGCCTTAGAATCTCCAAAATGCTTATGAACAACTCCAGTGACAGCCTGTTGAGAGACATTGTGCCAAACTGTGTCTATCTCTGGGGCACAGGGAAAATAGTTTCTGTGGTTGTTTTTTTTCTTCACTAATAAAGTGGTGGCCAGAGCATCACACGCCTGCAGGATAAACAGGGGAGCAACAAGGATTATTTATTCAGTTGCTGCTTTGAGTCTATTGAAATTCGCTTCAGACTTCCTGCCCACGGGGCTGGGTGCTGTTGTTTCCCGATTTCCTGGCTTCTGACTATGGATATAGGAAACAAAAAGACACCTCCTGTGACCCTCCTCAGCAGGGCTCCAGGACACCTCAGCCAGCCCTCCCAGCACTGCAGCCTCTCTACAGGTCAACAAGTCACAAAACCACTCGTGGCCGATAAAATGCTTCAGCAGCAGAGATGCTGCTTCCCCTAACGATTCAACTACGTTTAGCCAACTTAATTACGTGTCCTTGCTGGGCACAGGCAATGCCAGAAGAGGGAGTAAAACACTTCAAAGCACGATCACGGAGTTAGGAAGAAGTAGCACAGCAAGCTCTCGAGCTCCTGTCAAAGACAGAAAATGCCACCTGTAAAGCTGAGTGAGGTGACACGAAGTGACGAGCTCTGCTTACCTTTGGCAAGCTAACAGGAGTCCTGGGCTTTGTTCTGGGGTTCTTTATCAGTTGCCTTTGATCCAGAGGAAGCAAATGATATTTCATGGCCTCGATAAGGAAGTCTTTACAGGTGTTGTTATTCTTGATTAAAGCTTCTTCTTCGACTGTCTGAGAACACACACAAAAGATCATTTAAACTCCAGTACTTGGTGGCACAGGTCACAAGGAGCTTTGTGGAAAGGACATGAAACCTGGAACTTCCCTTCCAAAGTATCTACATTTTAAAAAAAAATGCAGAAGACAAACATAGACTGACAGCTCTTCCCAAAGAAAAACATCCAAGCTTCTCCCTGTTTTCCAAGACCACTAACAAAGAGTGAGCTTTTTATCACCCTCTGCCAGACACTTAACTCAGCAGAGGAGAATTCACCAGGAGTCTGAGCACAAAATAAGTAATTTCTTTTATCTGAGTCAGACTTTTTAAGGAGGTGGAGCATTTTTTATTCCATCAGAAGATACAGCTGAGAGGAAAAAAAAAATATGATGGGTTCATCTTGTGAATGCCAATTTTATGCCAATTGTATTGATTTTTTTAGACACATGATAAAAGCATAGTAGTCAAAGAGCCCACATGCCAACGCCTTCTTTGAGGATTCTCAGCTCATTATCAAGGCCCAGATCCCAGGAATTAATTTAGGAAGAACAATCTCCAAGTCTGACTAAGTCAGAGAGCACCTCACCTGCCAGTCACACAGACCCATATCTTTGTGCAGAACACATCTTCAGCCAAAATTATCACACGTAAAGTTAAATTTACCTGTGCATGAGGGGGAAAAAAAAAAACCCTACACAAGCCTGTAATACCACCACCTGGGTATTTTTGGGGTGAAAAATCACAAGGTAGTAACCGCTCAATGCCTCCCCCAGAAGCATTTACAAGAAGGTTTCTGACCGAGAGCATTGATTTCAGAGTCCACTCAGTTTTTGCTTTTATTCCTCTGTTTACAGACTTAGCAACACACCAAATTACCCATCTCAGACACAAACAGCCAAGCCATTGATTAAGGAGCTACCAGCAGCTTAAGTGCAATTACTGAGGACTTATTTGCAGACTAACCTGTACCAGGTAATCTCTGGGCAAAAGGGGCAGGCGAACATGCTCCATCAGTTTAGCCATGTGCTCCAAGCGAGATTCCTTCTCATAGTTTATCCAAGAGATAACTGCTTCAAACACCTACACAGATAAAGTACAATTAAATGGGGAAGAGAGAACTGGCTTGCACAGTCACCTACCCAAAATCAGAAGCACTGTGATTTTACAGCATGGAAGGATGGAGGTGCAAAATCTCTATCAAAAACAGATGAAAGAGTCGTGACTAGGCACAGAGCACAAGCACCACCGTAGCAAAGAGCTGAGCTGACCATGCATATTAACAAGCAACTTCCCATCTAGATGTGCTGTATCACTCCCAAAGCTAAGTGCATGTCCAGGACAATCATATACCCCTTGGACATTAGGATCGGAAGGCAGCCGGGAAACTTAATGAGCCTGCTGACATTTGCACTGGACATTATTCATGAAATCAGCCACAACAATTACTCCTGATAACAGAGATCTCCCTCCCCAAGGAGCCTGGCCACGCAGTAAGTCACTACACTCGTATTTAATCACTGCACCAGTTCCACCCCAGAAACCAAGAAGTCTTGAGGACAAGTTCCCCACACACCCAGGACAAGCCCTGCCTGCAGCCACGGAAGCTCTGCACCGTGTGCACTTCGCTGCTAAAAATACTCAGATGCTCCAGCTGGAAAACAAGAGCACACTGGGCTTCTGGTCTGAACCAAATTCTAGTTGTACTTCCAGATCCAGCTGGTTCAGATAAGCATCCAGACCTGGGCTCCGTGACCAAGTGCTCACAAACAGCCCATGGGCAGGCGCCAGCAGAGCCCTGCAACACACAGGCAGAAGCGTCCTATGTGGGCTCTGGTATGAATATGCATGTGCTTATATAACTGTGAGCCTCACTCGCAGAATAAAGGCCTAAAAATGTCATCGGGAGTGGGGAAGGCTCTCTGAACAACCCAGCAAGGCAGGGAGAGGGGCTGGTGCAGTCTCAGATGCCGCACAGCAGGATCTGGATCACTGCAGTGGAGTTTCCCCACAGAGGCAGAATTAAATTCTGAATTCTGATCCGTAACTCAGATCTACAGACAACATTCCCCAAGTGCTCTCGCTGCCCAGGGGGCTGAGCAGAGCCCTTTCCCACAGACCCTATCTTTTTTCCCCAAAGAAAGCATCACTGGCCCTTCGTCCCAGCACACTGGGCAAATGCCCTTGGTTTCAGCTTCCCTCCGGGGTCACCAACTGGTCAGGCCAATTTGCACAGATAATTTTTTTCTTTCTTTCCATCCCTCCCACCACTTCCCAAGAAACCATTTTGTTTGGTCCAAGGTCACTAATTTGACTAAATCAACCAGAACTGAGGGCACCATCTCTCAGCCCCCTACTGTTGCTGGCAAACAGGAGGTCCTGGCAGACACATCTTCCCCACGAAGAAGAGGCAGAGCAGAAAGGGGTTTCTTCCTCTTGGGCTAAACTATATACTTTGAAAGAGCAGTAAAGAACCGGCCTCATTTCCTGTGCCAACAAAGCTCCTGCTGAACTGTTTGGAATTCAGGACACTTCGATGAGGATTTAAGCAACACAACAGGGAGCCGTGTAATCAAACCCCAGCAAATGCTGAGGAGAATAACTACTGCAGAGCCTTTAAGCATTTTAAAATTAAAATAAATAAGCAAACAAACAATTTAACTTCAACTATGAGGCCTTTAAAGTAGAAACTGGGTTGTTGTGAGATCTTTTTAATTGCAAATGACTGTGGAAGGAGGATAAAGCAAATGTTTAGCCGACAAACAGGCTTTTCATTAACCTTTTCTGCACTAAGGCTGAGCTACAGGACAGGTCACAGGGCTGGGACAGCCCATCTGGACAAGATGACACTGAACAAGTCTAAAGGAAGGTGAGGCAAATGTCACCAGGAATAAACTGGAGACCATTCCTGAGTTAGGCAAACACCGATGCTTCCCTGCTGTGCCTACTCTAAAAATAACAGCATTAAAAAAAAAAAATCAGATTCTGGCACCTTCCGTTGGTTCTGACTCCTAACTTTATGAGAAAGGGGGAAAAAAAACTTAATCCAAGACAGCAATATCTCTATTTAAAGGCCACATCTGTTTCCACCACTGCTGTGCCCTCCCTGCACGTGCTGTGCCCGCTGCAGACCCCAAGCAGCTGCTGCTGCTGCTGCTCCCCCAGGAGCCAGGATCGTGCTGCCAGGTGGGATGGACCAAAACAGTTTTACCCACACAGCTGGATTTGCAGCTGAGGTAGCAGCTGGCACCTGCCTGGCTGTAGGAGCCGTACCAAACCTGGGAGAAGTAAAATTCCAACTCTATGGAACAGAAGAGTAAAAGCCTGGAATATCCCCTCTCCTCACACCACCTGTGGAAAGAGCCAGCCCAGATGTTTTCCCAGTCTCTTCAGCCCAGTCTCTTCAGTTATTAGAGACTCCCAGGAGTCAGACCATGCATCAGCTTTTGCTGCATGTCAGCGACTGAGACAAAGAGTCAGTTACTGCACTCTGTGTAGAATCCACAATCCAAAAATCCCAACCCTTTTAAAAATTTCTTTAGCCACTGCTGTGAGCTGGCAGGAGCCAATTCTCAAGGCCTGAAAGCCCCTCCATTTCACACATCTTTAGTAAATGCAAATAAACGTGATTTTTACAGGGATTTTTTAGCTTGCAAACAGTGTCATAATTAAAGAGCCAATTAGAAAACATTAATAAAACTGTCTTCCAAGTACTCAGCTATATCAAAAAGAGCAGGCAGGGACCAAAATAAACCTTTGCCCTGTGCTGAAAAGGCCTGTACAAGTGCAGAGGCTGATACAAGAGGAAGAGGAAAGGAAAGAGGAGAATCTTTGAATGGCGGGGAAATTCTGTCACCATGTTGCAGTTAAAATAGATTTCTGTGCTAGCAGACAATTTTTGTAGTCCTGATGGCCTAGGGGTACAAGTAAGCCAAATTTGTGGAGACAAAAATATATTTTATTAGGCCAACTGGTATTAGCTGGGGGGTGGCAGAGGAAGAGGAGAGCACACAAGGTCCTGGGCACAGCACACATGCCCTGGGGCATTCCAGGGGCAACACTCCTTCCCTGGTCCTGGCAGGACTCAGCTCTAACACTTCCCAGTGACCCAGGGATGGCAACACTCTGGATGCCAGGTTGCAGTCCATGTAAGAGTCACAGTGAGAACAGGAACAGGAAAACCTCTTGTGAAATCTGGCCGTGACAATTCAGCTCTCAGATGTTTGAACTATTTGTCTACTTAAAAAACACCTTATTGCTTCCAAGTAGTTCTCTCTCCATCACCTGTGCACATAGATACATATGTGTACGTACAGACTGTTATACACACACACTTGCATATACTTTTATGTATTTTTTTAATAATATATATCTCAAGCATTAGCAAATAGGAGGAATATAGGTGAGGAAAATGGCTTGTCTGTCATACAGTTAACAAGGAACAGCAGCCTACGAGCCTGTCCTCAATTTCCAGCACTTCTTTGGACCCCAGAACATTTCATGTTTATGTTCCATTCCCATTTTATGCCTCTCTCCTGTTATTCAGATCTGTTGTTTTGAACCTACAGCTCATGCTTACGTTTCCTTCCACTGCCCTGCATCCTCAACTTTTACAATCAGCCAAAGAAATACTGGGTTTGATTGTACAAAGCTCAGATGAGGGAGGGAGCACTTTGATTCCTCTGGGCACAAGGCCAATAAAAGCTTTTTAACAATGCTGCACAGGACTGGAAAAAATTGGTTACTAAACTTGCACTTCCCTTTGCAGGCTGCTGGGCTCATGCAGAGCCTTTCTGCTGTGAGTTGGTGCCGTTGGTTTTTGCCCTCTCTGGCCCTGCCTGTGTGTCACCTCTGAGCACCCCATGGAGCCTCTGAGTTTGCAGGCTCAGCATCTGAACCGAGCATCCCTGTGTCCCCACCTCACGTGGTGCAGGTTTTCTGGGAAGTTTTACCACCCCTGTGTGCCCCAGCACCCGTGTGTTTGCAGCCCAGGGGGGCTCAGCAGGAGGAGAGCACATGCCTGGATGTGCAGCCCGAGCAGCAGCACCAACACGCCCAGGTCCAGCCTCGTCCCACCCGAACAAGGGTCCTGAAGTTACAAACCACATCATCCTCAAGCTCTCCTGTGGTCTCCCACAAGTGACCATTTACATCTAAGGACATGGTTTAGTGGTGGACCTGGCAGTGCTGGGTTAGTGGTTGGACTCAACAGTCTTAAAGGCCTTTTCCAACCTTAATGACTCTGTGGTTCTACAACCTCTCCACAGTGACAATTCTGGGGTGAGCTGAAGGACTCAAGGCACGTACCTGTCCCCAGAAACCTGCAGCAGGTCATACAAGAAGCTCACAGCAGAGAAAGGCTGGATCTGGAGCTCACCAAGCACTAAAACCTTTAGTCACCCTCCTCCTCAGGACTCCAGATTATACAAGATGTGCTGAACATTTCAACCACAAAACAGTATCAACCAGTGCCTTTTTCTCCCCTCTTCCATTAAAAACATTGATGATGTTAGAAAATGTTTTCTTCCTTCCTTCTAGTTGCAGATCTCCTTTTGTTGTTCCACCCAACATGCAACAGAAGCCAATACTCCTCTCTGGCTTAATGAAATTCACCTTCTCTGAGGTTTTGCAGCAGGTAATGAGTGCTTTACACAACAGCATATGGGAGTTTTCTAGTTTTCCAGGGAGGGAAGGTATTTTGTTCTGACCCCCAGGGCCTTTAGAAGTGATATAGATCTCAGAATCATTACTTCCTTCAAAGAACAACCAAGTGAAGGTCATTTTTATGTGTTTCTAGGAACTGCATTATTTTAATTTTCCTTCCCACATGATCTCTGTTGCAGAATGGCCCCTAAAGAGCATATAATGAGAACATTCCTGGTGTAAGATCTAGAAACATTCCAGCATTCTTACATTCACTCTTGCTATCCAATTTACAGTACCTTTTCTTCAGAGGAGACTGTGAGCTTGTCACTTGATATTAAACTGCAAACCTGGTCCAGACTAAGGCTAAGAAATTCTTCTCCTAGCATCACCTCAGGGAAGTGCTGCTCTGTTCAACAAATGAAAAGAGGGAACAGAGAATTATAATGAAATCCGTGTTTTCAGTCAATGGAAGGACTACAGCATTCAGAGAACTACTCTTATTACAGCTCTGGGCACCCGAGACAAACCCACTGTGGCTGCGTGGTGGAACACAGACAGAAACCAGAGAGAGAGCTGCAGAGAGAAATCCCATGTTATTTCAAGTAGCATGAGCCCCAGGAGACAATTTCATAAATGACACCAAAGTTTCTGAAAAGCCACTAAGAGTCTTCCAGTGGCAAAGAAGATTAGAAGTGGCAACTGAGACAAGTGTGAGTGCCTTTCTAAGGCAGTAAATTATCTGGCCACCTCGAGATTCAGTTCTTGCCCACTTCAACAAGCTAGACAGCATCAGATCTGCTCAGCACCTGGATGAGAGACTCCACAAGGGTCTTGGGTATTTGCACATATTCCAAGGAAGCCCACCTTTAACATGAATCAGTTTGGGGCATATGGTCAGCAGCCAATACTGAGGAATCCCAGGGCATGGAGCTGAATCTGTGTGTCCAAGGGCTACATGGAGAGATGGGCAAGGGACATCTTCATCCCATGCACTCCCATGGGATCAGCTCTCCTCTCCTTCCACCTTTTACTTCTTTCCCCCAAATGTGTAAATGTACCCTTTCTCTTGCTCCAACCCCCCAGGACCCACCTTCCCCAGCAGCTTTTCCCCTTTCCACTTCAGCCCACAATTCTACAAGTTCCTCTTTCTCCCTTTTCTGCCTCCAGATCCCTCCATGCTGTAACTCTGGGAGCCACTTGAAAACAAAATGCATGTCACTGATTATAATCCCAAACTGGAAGAATTATGACTGAGGATCATCAAATCTGTCAAGCTTTACATCGAGCCAAAAGGCACAGGAAAGAATTACTTCCTAAAAAATAATTTCTAGGTCAACTGTGTCATTAGCCAGTTGCAGGCAATTTTAGTTTTGCAAGCATTTCTTACATATACTGCCAATTTAATCTCACCTGCCATTTCTAAGTCCCATTTAGCTTTGGCTGAAATACAGAAACATGAAGCTCAGACACTTTATCTGCAGCAGCTTTTTTCAAGGTCTAATCCTGCAGCTTTGCGAAGTTCAGACTCACGTATCCAAAAATCTCCCTCCGCAGCAAGATCTGCCTCGAGTTCTCACATCTGCAAAGTGCTTTGCCTGTCAAAAAGCAGCACCACAGGGACATGAGCTGGCATATCTTCTAGAGAGGAGCTCTTTGGAGATGGCACCTGAATGACCCCTCACCAAAGCTGGTGCTGCAGAGCTGGACTCTGGACTTGGACTTCCCCAGTCACGGATCCTACTTGGTGTAATGGGGACCAAAACCCCACAGCTAAGCCAAAGCCTCTGACTAAAAATAGTGGAGAAATAATATGGAAAAATGGTATGTGGATAAAGTTTAATACTCTGTTATGCTGGAAGTATATATAACATCTAATGAACTCTTCTGGCCTTAAATACTCGAGAGGCAGGAAACACACCCCACACAGTCAGCTGGATGCACTCTGACTTCTGGACATAATCTCATAGTCATTCATTCTGGACTTGCATCTGGCAGTAGAAATATATTTGATCTCTTGTTGTTAGTTGCAAGCAAGTAAGAATATTTACTGATTTTAATAAAGTAACTGGTGCCTGCATCAAGAAGGCTCCTCCATCTACTGAAGGGATCCACTGGCCAGAACTAAGCATTTCTCAAGTAACTGAGCTCGTGCAGACATGGAGTCTTGAGTTTGGGGACCTTCTGTCTTGCTTTAAGGCTGTTACATAAACAACATAGTGAAAAGAATTTTAATGGCATTTTTATTAATGGAGTTCCATTAACATTACATGGACTGCTGTACTAACTGGGACTTATGAAGGCCAATAAAACAACAAAGCAGACTTTCTAATTGCCAAACAACCAAATAAATATACAGTGAATGCACTGCTTGTTGGGTTAAAGATTAAACAGGGCCTGGAAGCAAGGATAATGAGATATTACAAGCAAGCTTTTATACAATTAACCATTCCTTCCAGGGTACCTTTTCCTCCAGGGGATAATACAGCCAGAGCAGCTGAAAAGGTTTTACTTTTATTTGCAGGAGAATAGGGGAGGACTCGGTGGGCACATTTTTATTCCACTGAGCCTACTTATGGTCCAATTAAGGACAAAACCATTGACAAGGAAAATTTTGCAGGACAGAGCAGGTGCCCTGGGAGACAGCAGGTGTATTTATCCCCATACAAATCACCAGAAAAGCAGCAAAACAAACTGAGTAGAGAAAACCACCAGCTTCTCCCGAGCAGAGGTCAAGGGCAGCTCTGCCAGAGGAGACTGGAAAGTACTGGGGAGTTCAGGGCTTGGGGCTGCCTGAAACAGCTTTACATTTACAATGTAGAGGAGAAATGCTGGGAGCCTTTGCCTGCACCTGCTCACTGCAACCAAACACATCCACTCTCCAGGAAACATGAGCCTATCCACCCTGGGGGTAAGTGCCCATTGCTGCACAGATCGGAGCCTCAGACTGCCTGGCAGTTTTAGCAGAGTGTTCCCACTCCCACTCACGAGATTTAATTTTGCCTAGTTCCATTTATTCCTAGAATGGAAATCCCCAGCATTGCCTACTGCTCCCTCAGGGCAGGGTCCATGGGGAGGACACCAGCGTGCCAACACCAAGCTGTTGAACAGGCACACAAAGAGCTTGCTGGGATCACACTCAGGAGCTACTCTGTGGGCTGAGATCCACAGGATCAGGGGGTTTTACCTCACAAGGAGCTCCCCTGCGACCAAACCACATTTCACAACTCGCGGCGTGACGGAAAGTTACCGGCCTAGAACCCAATAAAAGTATTCCCTTCCCCGTTCTAACACCAGAAGTATGAAGTGACCAACCAGGACGTGCAGATCTCGCTCAGACTATACAAGTTGCTGCCCCTGGGAGCAGGTCTGACCCCAGAGAAGGGCTCCCCTCCCTCACCTGCATAGGCGTTGGCCTGCTGCAGCAGCTCGGAGCAGGCGTGCACGTCGGCAAAGGCTCGGATGCCGAGGCAGTTCGTGGGATGCAGCTGGGATTGAAGGAAGTCACAGCAGTTTTTCCTAACATCCATCAGCTGCAATAAACTAGCAGCTGGCAACAAAACCTGCAAAGGCAAGAAAGGGGAATTAGAGCGAGCGACAAAGAGTGTTTGATGCACAGCTTGCGCAAATTGGATGCAATTCCCCTTCAGGGTCCCTGTGGGGGACGAGAAGGAAGGTTAAAGGCTTGGCTCTATCCATATGCAGAAGATCTCCATTCACGCTCTGAGAAATGGAAATAGCTATCCCATGCTGGGCTAAAAGTGGAGCTCTTCTCCTCACATCTTCTCCCCACAAGACCTCGAGGCAGGTAAAGGGAGGACAAGACACAAGCAACCACGGGTGCACCTGCACTTCTGGCTTTGCTGCAGGTAGGTCCTGCACCACAGATTTATTGTTTTTTCCCCTGAAGAGCTTTATACTATTTATAAGCATTGCCATCAGATTCAAAGCCCATAGCAGCCCAGCACTCCTCAAAACCCTGAACTTTCTTATTTCCAACAAAACCAATTGGCCTCTGAGCAGGGTGCCCAAATGGTTGTGTAAGAGAGGAAGTTCCCAGAAGCTCAAGCAGGTTTTAGTGACAGCAAGGCTCCCAGGAAAGATGGGGCCAACTACTCAAATTAACAGCCCTCATTTCCACTCACACAAAATGCTGTGGACACTTGTGGTTTGTTCTGAAAATAAGGTACTGCTTTGTCCCTCCAAAACTAAGTGCAGAAAATAGAGATGGAAGTGGATCAGGAATGTGACATCTGCTGGAAAAAAACACCTTTGAGGCCAGTAAGAAGGACAGGAAGTAGAAAACAAAGTCAATCGGGACATTACAGCCCGTGACATCAGCTACTTCCTTTCTTATGTCGAACAGCAACTGCAGACGTGTCTTATCCCAGACCCTTCATAGCTCTGGCTGCTTCACACATGTCCTTCCAACTGGGCATCTGTGCTCACCATCTGAGCACACATTTCCTGGAAATTACTTCCAACTCAAAAAAACCCAAGCAGCTGTTAAACAAAACAAGTGGGTTAACAGCGTTCACCTCCCTGGATCTCGATGGCACGGAAGGGATAAAGATGTCCCCTCCCTGTCCCTGCCACCACAGTCCCATTCCACATCAGGGCAGGACACTCACAACCTGCCCCAGGTCTTTCTAAGCCACAGATGCATTCCAGCTCCATCCCAGCTGAACAGCAGCCAAGCATCCACCGCCAACAGGCAACAATAAAAAGAGAAATCAATTAACCCGGGAGTCTTCTTTGGCCCAAGTCTCTTCATGCCAGGAGGAGACTAGTTTGGGGGTTTGATTAAATCAAGATAGCAATATTCTAGGTTTTTGAAACCTAGATGTGGACCACTTTCTGATTAGCTGAACAAGAGGTGAGCACCTGAGCTGCATAAGGGTTTTGGGTAGAGGAGCCAGACTCCCTGCAAAAACTCTCTGGGCACAGACCATACAGAGCTTCTTCTGTGCACCCCCATCCATCCAGCATGTCCACCTGCCAATCCAGGGGGCTGCCTACCTCCAGTGTTTGGGATATTGCCTCTAAACCAGAAGGTGCTCACTGCCATCACTAACACCACATGTGACAGCCCCTGGACGTACCAGTACTACTATTACAGCCCTGTGCTGGCTTCAGAGGGCAGTGCAGAAGGACCCTTACACCACTGAAGCCTTTGGGAAAGGGGCATTACCATATAATACTTCTCAGAAGTAGGATATAAAAAGCCTATCAAAAGATGAGTGGATTTTCTCTTTCCCATTTCCCAGCTGAGCGTCTCGACACTCATCTTGTTTTTACCAGGGAAGGCGAAAAGCAAGCAAAGGATTTCCGGGAGAACAAAGTCTGTTTCCTTTAGAAATAACAAGAGGAAATGCCCTGCCTAAACATGCAGCAGGACCAAACTGCAACCCCATTAACATCCAGGCAAGTTACTCACTTGGGTCTGGATCTGACTCTCAGTATTTGAACTCCAACAGCCGTGAAAGATTTACAGAGAGCTGGCTTCTGTACCAGATCTGCCTCCATATCAAAACCCACTCATTTCTTGAAACTATGTCAAAATTATCTGCTATTACTACTGAGACTGGCTGCTTTGCTAAATAATTTATCTCATCTATGGGGAGTGTGTATATATATATATAGATATAACCATAACCATCTAGATCACCAGCTGTCCTCTGCAGACTCGTACCAATTTCAAGTTTAACACAACATTGCCTGTGCAATTACTTCCACAGACCTTTGATGTCTCTAAACTAGAAACATCTTTCAGCCAAAAGTGCTCTGTGTCACTCTAAGGTTTATTCATTAATGCTGGACTGCAGAGACTGGGGTTGATTCCCTAGCGTGACACAGCCTTCCAAGTACCTGTGGCCAAAAGTTAATTTAGTCCATTCCTGCTCTGCAAAACTGGGAAAGGAGCATTTTCCCAGGGCAGGGGATGTATTAAAGCTCATAAGCAGCTTTGACAATTCAGTCAAATTAGAAGCCAAACAAGAGTACTGGCTGTAATCCTCAGCTGCACATCCAGGGACACAGCTGGGACTGCACATCTGCCCAAACAGGGAGACAGCTCCCAAGCACCCTCCCAGGGGAACCCGTGACCAGAGAAATAAATGGATTTTGTGTTTGCACGGCAGGTAAAGCACACAGTTTTAAATGAACTGCTCCAAACTGCACAAGTAGTGGAGATAAAACTACATTAGTGTAATGTGGCTTTCGAGTGCAAGGATGGCAATTAGGCTTTATTACTCCCCAGCTGCTCCCAGGCAGCACACGGGGTGAACAACAGAGCTTCCACTTAAATGCTCCACCTGGGGTGAAATGGCCCAGGCAGAGGCAAGTGTGACAGGATCAGGGAGCCACAAAGCCTCACCAGGAGCAGGAATGCCGGAAGCAGGCATGAGAAGGACATGGGATATAGAGATGAGAGAGAAAACAGGGGAGTTGCTGGCAACTTCCCTCCTGATCTACATTCTCCAACTTCAGACACACCGTTCCTTGATTAAACAGCGGAATAAAAATGTAGAGACACTTCCATCAGGCCCAGCATAGTCCTCTGGTACCACATCCACAAGTTTCTCCTCACCTCTGTATTAGGCCAAGCCAACTTATAAGATTTTCCATAGGTCTAAGGAAGGTCCCCCTACCCAGGAGTCAACCTTGCCATGGACCAGGACCCCCAGCACTCCAAGGCAATCCATGGCAAGGAGCTTTGGTTGCAGGGAGGAAGATAGCCCTGATTTATTGCTGAAAGGAGCTCTGCCTCACCCTGGGCTTGCACCAGCTACAATTCCAGCTTTTGGAGTGAAGAGGGGGAAGGGTGATGAACTGACCCACTTATCACCCCTTAATCATGAAAACTGCATCTGCCACACAACTCTCCTTCCTTGCTGTGAAGTCCTAAGTCTGTAGGGAGAGCTGAGGTGCAGGAGCACACTTCTGAAATGGAAATAGTACAGCTCCTGGCAAAGCTTTTTTCCTCTTTTCTCAAGTAATTTTGTATGACAATTACTGTGCCTGCAGAGCTGACAGTTTCAATATCTACTTCCTCCAGACAGCTAATTTCAGGTTTCATTCTTTCTGCACAATCCATGTCTCAAACTATGGCTGTGCACAAGGACACCCCTCACGTGGTAACACTGCACAGCGTCCGTAAGTTTAATTGGGAAGTCAGGTTAATCAGGATTTTTTCCAGGGAATCATTACAGCCTGAATGATAATGACTTTCTTAATTGGGAGGGCAATTCTCAGGCTGCTGAAAGTAATGAAGTGTCATCTTCATTAAGGATGGCTGGGACACACTGAGGAGGGACTGTATTCACTGCCTAGAACCAGAGGTCCAGGTATGTTCACAGGACCACCTTAGAGAATGAGGAGCCTCCTCCCAAATCTCCTCATGATTCAGCTCTGTTCGAGGACACCACGCTCAGCTTCCCCATCGCCAGACTTTGCTCCCATCACTCGGAGCTGGCAGGTTTGATATGAGGGTTGGAAAGCAGCAGTGCAGCCACTTCAGCTGCAAAATCAAGACCTAACTGAAAAACCCAAGTAATTGCAGTGTTAAAACCACCAGCTACTCCACACAGGTGGGGAGCAGCAGGCCCTGTGCTCTGACACGTGTTCCATGGAAGTCAACCAGGGCTGCACGTGAGCATCCATGAACTTCCCCATGACAATCACTTTACTTTTCCTTCCTTTTACAGAAACTGCATGACACAACTTCCTTCTAAATAAATGTATCAAACTCCACCTTCAAATGAATGAGATCTGTATGTCATGCATATGAATCTTTACAACCAACCCTGATGTGGGGTGCAACAGAAGAGGAACAACAGAAGGCAGTGGGGACAGAAATCCCAGCGTGGGTTTTGCTGAGATAACATGACTGCAATAAAGACAGAAGTTCTCTCTCTGCTCCATGCCTTCCAAACAAGTGGGAGGTTAAATCCCAAATGCATTTTCAGAGGTAAAATGCTGCTCAGCATAGAAGATTCTTTGTCATCCATCATCCCTGAGCCCTCCTACTGCTTCATCTACACTGCCTTGCAATCTCCCTGTAAGAATGAAGGTCCAGTAGATAAAGCAGGATTGCATTTGCTGGGGCAGTTCTCACCTACATGCCCCCAGCAGGGTTAGAAGAGAGTATTCCCTTCACATGGGCTCAGTGCTCTGCTTTACAGAGCTTAGGTGGGCTGAAAATCCCCTTTGCCTGCACATTTGGGACATAATCTTGAGGAGAAATTGGATGAACTTCCCCCCCAGGAACTCACTACATAGATGATGACTGGAACTGACTGTAAAGGCTTGGCCCCTTGTACACACATCCTTCCTCACACGAAAAACAAAACAAAAAGCACTGTGTCATTTCATTGTACAATCAGCTACAGAAATACAAGCTTAGAAAAAAGGGAGTCTCACTTCCTGAACTCATACCAGGCCTATAAAAGCAAAAAAAAAAAAAAATACAGGTTTCTATTAGAAAAGAAGTAACAAAAATACTGTAAAAAGGCTTCTTGTTGGGAAGTGCTGGGCACTGCTCAGCATTCGAGCACGCTTGGGAGCATTCATTCCTGCACTGCATGGTACCTTTGCTGCTCATCTTCTTCTCATTTCTATTCTGCTCTCATCTTATTTTGCTCACTGAAAAGATCGTGTCTTTTCATTTATTCACAAGTTTTGGTAGCTTGCCTGCATCTGCTCAGTTAATGCCATTGAGCAATCTTTTTATTTTTGCTAGTTTCTACAATGAAATTACCTGGCACCTATACCCAGAAATTGCTTCTTCCACCTACTCAGGAAGTCTGAAAAACTCCTTTAAAAAAGCACCTTTGCCCTGCTAGAGAATCAGAGTGCATGGCATGGCAATAACAGACCTCAGGAGATACCTGCTGGGAAAAGAGAAAGTCTCACTGTGCTCAAGCAAGGCTGTGAAGGAACATTGCTGAAACAACACAGGTACTTCTGAGGTGTCCTTGGGTGGATGGATGGATGGATGGATGAAGGACCCAAAGCTGTGCATCAGGAGGATGTGGTGATGCAAGGGACCAAACCTTCCTCCTAAGCTTGACACTGCTAATCCAAACCAGAGACTGCAAAGAGCTTAATTTTTGTTGTTCATGTTTTTTGCCTTCACTGATGTGAAACTTTCCAACAAATCACAGAATATTCATTTCTGTAAACTTTTCTTCTTTTGGCCACAGGTGAATATTAACGTGTTTATAGCCTTTTGTTCAGAGCAAAACACCCAGAGACAGGATCTATTTCTGTTGGTTTCATCACAAAATTATAATAAATTCCATAAAACATTTTCAGCATTAACATTTTAAACATAATAAAATTTAAACTAGTGAGTTAATCTTGCAGTAGAACAGCTTCATTTTTTAGCTTCTGTGAATTAATTTACCTCTAGCCTAAAGAGTTATTCACAGAGTGGTTATTGAAATAAATCCTGCAGTAAAAGGACCTGGTTTAATAGACTGGGAAAAAACACCATGCCCAAACCTTAGTATTCAAAACTTATGTTTTTTTTCTTGCTATCTAAGAGATGAAAGCCAAAATACAGACAGGGAGCTTACTTTAACTCCTTGTAATCCCCAGGCCACAGAAGGCAGGCTTTGGTTAGGTTTTACTAAGAAAGACAGCTTTCCAGCTGCTCGGAAAAGGGAACACCTGGACTTTTCCCAGACCTCCTGGGCAGGCCCAGGCAGAGCAGGACAGAGCCAGCTCTCCAGCCTGCACCAGCTCCCACAGCCCTGCTTACACACAGGTGCAGCTGGAGCACCAAAATACTCCCCTGGGAACGCAGCCAGAGCAGGCCCTTCCCAAGCTCCATTCAAGGCAGGCTGGCTGGGGCCAGATGGTGTCCCGAGCTCCACACGTCCCACGTGCCGAGTGGGTGCTTCTGAGCCACCCAACAACCAGCAGCATGGAAGGAAAGCACACATTTCAGAAAGCACATGGATTTGGCCTTCATATTTCCCACAGAAGAAGGGACCAGCCCAAGAGCGTGTAAATGTCGTTTTTCCTTCCTCAGTGGGAGATCCCAGAGGTCCAAGGAGCTCCACCCCAGTTCCTCACTGAGTAATGTTGTATGTCAGCTGCTGATGACCCTGACTATACAGAGCCCTTAAGTGTGGGTCACACAGCAGACAGCCAGAACAAGCCACCCACAGCTGGGTTTGAGTCTCAGCTCCTTTGTTGCAGTGGTACCTTGAAGGTCTCCTCGCTGATGGTCCTGTAGGACAACCAGGCTCCACACTCCTGCCAGTGTGACAACTGCTGGGTTGGGAGCACACCAGAAAGTCAAGTTTATAAAAGTGGAGGGCAGAAGGGGCAAGAAAAGGCCCCCACAGACTTGGGTCACGAAGCATGGCAAGGGCTTAGACTGCAAAGTGGGCACAGCCCAGGGTTTTTCAGGAGCAACTGGTCAGCAAGAAGCTGCACTGTCCCTGAGGGACTGGAGCAGAAGAGCTCACAGCAAGAACCTCATTTCAAGCAGAACTAGTCTAATTTTGCCATGTTAATTAGGTCAACAGAATGCACCCAGCAGCACTGCCCCTTTCTCTCCAGCATCGTGGACAGAGACTTGTTACCCTGACCTATGTCCAGGTCACAGAGAGGAGGACAAGGGGCTCAAACTGCCCCTTGCAAACAAAAACAGAGACCCACTGAAAAGCACGTCCACACACGAGCTCCCAGCATCCCTTCCAGAAATCAGTGCCTGAGTGCAGAGCCTTTTTCTTACCACAAATACAAGCAGAGTCAAAGAAAGAGCTTGACTAGCAGCCACAGCCACGTGACACGGCGAAACACTCTCTTCCTGAGCACCCTGCTTTATCTCTGGGCTGCCTTTCAATTACTCTTTCCACTCTTGGACAAATATTGACCTCACAGAAATTCAAGATAGAGTGCACACACAAAAATAAAAAGGAAGAATGCCCTCATTTGAACAATATATTCCACTCAAAGCTCTGCCGAACAACTCAAACTACCCAGAAGAATTTAAAAACTAACAGCCAGATTCCCCTGCCCTGGCCTTAAAATTCACTGCTTGTTTGAGTCTATTCTGACCTTCGACAGACTGACCCACAAGTCAGCACAGCTTCTTGGAAGGCAAATGCCTGCTCTTGTTATAAGAGCCCAACACAAAAGCTAAATGCAACATGACTTAAGTGCAGGGAAAACACTAAAGTGCCTCAAGACTAAACAGAGGCTGGAAGTAGCTTTTTTCAAGCTCAACCTTTTACTTTCTGCAGCCTGAGGAGATCCCTCACCCCCAAAAGGACCTGTGCCTTTGAGTTTCAAGCTTTTCACTCGGTTCTCCACGGGAAGTGCTGGACCAGACCTACCTGCACATTCTCCTCCGTGACCTCAATCTCAGCGGTGTAGATGTAATCAATCAGCTTCCTCAGGGTCTGGCCATCGACATCTTTTATCTCAATCTTCTTGGCCTTGCTTTCAGACATGTCTCCTGAAATTCAGTTCAAAAGGACAGTTACAGTTTGCTCTGCAGAACCTCGCTCCCCACACACCCAGAACATTCTCCTGCTGTTTGACTACAGGACTGCCTGGCACTATCCCTGACCATTGAAGAACAACCAGGGAGATTCCCAGAAGCCTCCTAATGCCAGCTAAAAA
The DNA here is from genome assembly GCF_001604755.1 of Lepidothrix coronata. Classification (NCBI taxonomy): domain Eukaryota; kingdom Metazoa; phylum Chordata; class Aves; order Passeriformes; family Pipridae; genus Lepidothrix; species Lepidothrix coronata. The sequence goes on along the minus strand of NW_016690324.1, from coordinate 1,859,285 downwards.
ACCAACTCAACACTGAGGACACTAATTTAAAAAAAAATAAGTCAATAAATGCAACGAGCTTAATTTCTTGACAGAAAAGAACCTGCCGTGGGTCTCCTGCATTCAAATAAATATAGAGGTAAAAAAAAACCAAAAACAAAAAACCAGTATGTCCCTCAACAGTATAGGGACAGACTCAAAGAGATTGTGGACAAGTCTTAGAAATACCTTTTTTATATATTTACTGTAAGTATTTTTAATTTTTTTAATATATATACATATGGGTAGATGAGTATGCTGCAACAGCTGCATTAGGGTGTTTTGTGGTATACCCTACAGTAAAAGCAATGCAGTGTTACCCTCTTTCTTTAGGAAGAAGCTGAAACCTGCTCAGGAAAACAAGCACCCAGAGTGCAGCCAGCTTCTCTCAATTACCCTGCTGTAACCCATCCATCAGATACACCTTGTGTAAAGCATCCACACAGGAACATGCATTTCCTCATCTCTCACTTTCCCAGCCTCACACCTTCGGATCCAAACTTTATCCTTCCTTCAAATCCGTAATTTAAAAACAGGTAGAACTAGGGGAATAATTTCCCCTCTGGATATACAAGTAAAACCACGTGTCCGTGTAAGAGCCTATTCATGACCCACCTCCACGCCCCCTGTGTGACAGGAGCACGACAGAGGAACAAAATCATGCTGGGAGGGAGGAGAAAGGGCTCCCCAGGGCCCTTCCAGCATCCACGCACACCATGACCTCACCCAGGGTTTAATCACCAAGATCTTGAGGGGCCACAGAAAAGAAAGGGCAAAACCCCGAGCGGAAAGAAAATGATGGGTGGAAAAACAAAGTTAAACAAAGGAGAGCATGAAAAAATGTCAGTTCTTAAACCTGGGCACGAATAATCACCACTCTCAGAAATCCGGTGACTCAGTACTGCTGTGGGATTAAGTGGGAAAATATTTCCTGCAGCCTATAGGAGAAGTAATTACAGCCTACACCTCTGTGCAGTGTTTGACAAGACGTGGCTGGGCACATCAAGTGCACAGAGTCAGATGTTAAAGGGGGGTCCAAGCTTGAGCAATACCTGGATCCTGCAAATTGAACTTTGCTGACTTCATTTATGCCAATAAGTGGGTAAATAACAGGAGTGGGGTGAGACCATAAGTGTTAGAAGAGTCAAAGGCCCCAAGAAGTGAAATAATATTTGTCCCAAATTCAATTTTTAAAATTAAATAATAAAGTGTTATTCAGAGAAGCCCATGAATATAAATGTACAAGTACAAAGGGATAAGTGACCTACATTTGGGAGGCCTTCAAAGCAGGCAGGACTTTTTAATTGACAAAATGTCATCTTCACACACTTCCTCCCCCAAAAACATCCCAGACATCTCCAGAGATTAGAGGGGGCTCTGAGAACAAGCCAGTCCCCATCAGCCTTGTGGTGCTGGAGGTGCCTGCAAGGAGCCCCCCCCAAGCCCCCCCTGCACAGAGAGGAGGAGCAGAGCAGCCAGAGCCCTGTGGGACCCACAGTGCAGAGAGGAGGCTCAGCCTTGCACACCCAGGGATCGATGCAGAAATAGCTTGGAGGGACCAACCTGATAACATCATCTGTCCTTGTGGTGTTCATGTGACACAGGCAACAAAAATAAAAGCTGTGTGGGCTTCCACACCCACTAGCAAGCTGCCAGCCCTGCATACCAACAGCCTCCGCTGCCTCTGCTCCTGCCAGCCCAGGCACCGTGAGGGGGGAGTCTCACATGCTGGGCCCCACAGTCAAGTGGGATCCAACTTGGAGCGATGGAGTTCCTCCCACTTGTCAGAGGGTGGACATGCCTCTAGTGCTGTGGAGTGAGGAGGAACCTGGAGACACCACAAGTGAACCAAGGCAGGAGTTGGTGTAGACCAGGAGGAGGCCAGCACAGAGCCAGGGCAAATGCAGCCTGTGGGGCACAGCTGTGGGCAGCCAGCAGCGGGTCAGTGAAGGCATCTCACCCCACATCCCTTCAGGCAAAAAAAACACACAAACCCCAACTCCCAGGATGTCTCTCATAAGTCAGGCTCAAGCCTTACCTGACACCTCAGTTACAGAATAACTCCGAGCACTACCATCATCTCTCATCCCTAAGGGCTGTGGTGAGAAAGGGCTGCCTTGCACAGGGTGCTGCACAGACCTGTCCCTGCACCTCTGTGGCTGGGCAGAGTCAGGCAGACACAAGGGACAAGGTATGGGGGAGCAAAGGCAGGTAAAACAGGTGGAGTGGCTCCAAGCAGACCCTCTTGTGAGGACAGACTTTGCAGACAATGGCCCCTTGTGAAGGCACACCTTTTCTGCATCATGCTCAACACCTAGCAGTGCTTTCCCTGTTCCCCTCTGCTCATGAGGGCAGGGAGAGGGCAGAGCTCTGCTCTGGCACAAGATAAACTACTCTCAAAACTGTAGCAGCTCACAGGGCCATGTTTACCCAGCACTGCAGCCTGCCCTGCCTCCTACACACTGCACTCCAGAGAGGCTTCCCAGTGCTTTCACAGATACAGCCTTGCCTGCCTCCTAAGTCCCAGATGTGCTGAAGGAGAATACAAGTGCATCATATAACATAACCACAGCCTCTCACACATGGGGTGAGTGCCTTGAAGCAGCACGTGAGACCTGCAAGGAAGGGCACATGAGACCTGCCTCCTCCTTCAGCATTTCCAACATTCCAAAGGTATCTCACAGTAGCAGCCCCAGCAGCATCACTGAAATATTTGCTACCCTTTTCAAAATGACTCTATTCTTTTAAATGGACAGAAATAACTGTCACAAATTATCCCCACAGAATGGTGCCAATGAGGACCAGACACCATCCAAAATGCTACGGAAAGCCAGTACAAAAAGGGACACTCAGGAAGTGCTGGGTCTCATCTCCCCTTCAGCAGTGGAAGATAGGAATGGAAGATGTGCCTGCCCATTTTCAGCCGTCCCAAGGCTGTTTCAAAGAGGAATGCCTAACCAGAGGACAGAAGATGGTTTAGGAAAGACTCCAAGGTCATCACAAGGTCATTCATGACACCAAAGTCAGGCTCAGCTGTCAGGGACGGGGCCTGCAGAGCAAGCAGCAGGCAAAGGTGGATGAGCAGCAGGTCTCAGTTTGGTTTCCACTGTTCACAGCTTCCTGCTGATCACTCACTCACAGCATGGCTGCTGGCACTGCTGGGGGATCCCTCCAGCCCCCCACAGCCCCAGAAAGCTGCTCCTCCAGCGGGAACTCAGCATGCACAGGCAGCTCCTGCAAACACCCCATGGTGTGGCTGTCCCCGAGCCACTGGCTACATCACTGATGCAAAACTGCAATGCAAAAAAAATAAGTCACAACAACCAACTCATGTTGGAGCTGTGATTTTAAACTGTCCCTTTGCAGGGAGGGAACCCCCACAGAGCTGGAAGGAGATCACGCACTCAGTCTTCGCAAGAGAGAGATCCAGACCTTAGGAATTTGGGACTAGCCAGACTGAAAGCAAAGGGAGAACTGGTCTCTGGCTGACCCTCTGCCCCCGGGGATGTGTCAGGGGGAGGGGACAGGCGGCTGCCCAGGCTGTCACCCAGCCCAGGGGAGCTGCCGAGCAGCCACATGACCGTGGTTAGCTGATTACTGTTTAACTCACAGTGTGAGGGATTACACGGCCCAGAGAATTCCTGCATGGAAACATGAGCAGCCCTGCACCACCACCTTCCCGCTCAGATGACCTCTAAGGATCAGAGGGTTTTTCCAAGTTTTCCTTTACTAAATGTCTCACCAGGAACGAGCATCACAAGCCCTCCCAAGTCCTGCTCGAGATGCCCTGACAAACAGTTGTTTCTGAGCAGCATTTGCTCCTCTGCCTCACCACCACAGCCAACACCAACTTCAGGTGCAGCAGCAGTGCCCTAAAAAACACAAATGCTCTCCCACCTGAGCTCACCACACTGATAAAGCCACCACAGCATCACATCTCATCTCACATTCAGACATCTGTTTACACCTGAGGTTTTCCCTCCACCTCCGTCACAGAAGGGAAAAAAGCTTCCCAAATGACAAGCTCTTTCCTGAGAAATGCTGTGTTCTGCTTCCAGCAAAGCAAATTGAACTAGGTCTAATCCCAAGGCTTTTAAAAGGAAGAAGCAAGGCCTAGACTACAAGCAAATGAACATGAAACAGGGGCAAAACCCCTGTAGCTCATTTATGTTGGAGTTCAGGGACAGTAACACCCATTCCCTGGGGTGTAAAAATCATTTTCTTTGTATTTGGTTAAGTCAGTTCCTACCCTGGAGAGGAGGGCAAGGAAAAGGAAGGAAGCTAAGGAGTTCCTGACCAGACTAATTTTACTAGAATGACTTAAATAAGCTGGTCACTCTCCTGCCTCAGTATTGGCATGGCTTTCTTTGGCTTTCTTTGCTGCCCTGCCTGGGCACAGCCTTCAAAGGGCACCTGCTACAGTGATCAGGCCAACAGAGCAAGAATTTTGTCCTCCTTTTCCCTTCTGCCCTTACCAAAACATACCAGACTGCAGCAACACACCCTGCCAAAAAGCAGGGCTGCTAAAACACACTGGGAGCGAGAGAACAACGGTGTTATTTCAGGCAGCAGAAAAAAAGTGCCATGGGAGATTAAACATCTGTGACTGCCAAATCAGTATCAGCAGGGCTGAGCCTTGAAACTACAACTCCTGTGCCAGCTACTTCTTTGATGTGCACCATGAACATTTAGGGCACTGCACACGTGCTTGATGTTAATAATGTTTTCATGACCCACGGTCTTGTTAGGGGGAATAAAAATAACCAAAAAATCAAGTGAGCCAAACCCCATAGTAAACCTTACTGTGGCCCACGTGCTACCCATGCACCCCACAGCCACACAAGCACCCCACACCCATACAGATTCCTCAAGGAATTAGTCAAGGATGACCAGCATCATCCATGAAGTTTAGCAAACTGCAGACCTATCTGTATCACTTCTCTCTTGAGGAAACCCTCTGCCTGTGCTGCAGCTCCTGACAGAGACACAGCCTGAGACCTCAGGATTGCAATGGCCTGTTCAACCCCAGAACAGTGTGTGGTGTCAAAAAGAGTACCTGTAAACATGGCACAGAAATAGGGGCTGCAGGCTGCCAGGACCACGCGGTGGGCTTCCATTTCCATGGTCTCAGCCACAATCACCACATCACAGAGGAGCCTCTTGCTGGAAAAAACACCAGAAAAGACAAAGGTCATTTCAGAATTCCTGGTCAGGCAAAAAGCTACATCAGTATAGCCTGAAAAAGTAAGTGGAAGACCCACCACCACAGACACGGCACCTGAGCTTCTGCCAAATCCCAGTGCAAGGTCCTCTAATCCTTCAGCTACCAGCTCCCATCACTGTTTGCCTACAAAGCAAAGCCTGAATCCTACTGATGCTGCAGCCCTGCCTGTGGTTCTGCTTTTCCCAGGAAAAAAAATGGAAGTCAAACTAGGCATACACACTGCCCAAAGAACAAAGGATAAGGGGCTCCTTCCACCTCTCAAACATGTAGGGCTTGGAGAAGGCACAGAAGAGCTTAAGAGTTTGGGCACTACCTGGAGCCAGGCTCTAGTAGATCTGTAAGAGAAGGGAACACCAGCAGCACTTTGGTCTTTCCACAGGGGAAGGGTAGAGTGGAAAATGCAGTGATTTCGGTACTTCCTTCCATGCTTGGCCCTAAAGAATGTGACCACCAAAACATGTCCTGGCATTGATGAGCAGAGAGGCTGCCTCTGCCATCTGCCAGAGAGGAGGTGTCAATCACTGGAGTTTATCCATGGGCATGAGGACTTCCTTTACCTCAGGAATTAGCCTGGGATTAAGAGTCACTGGAATAAAGAACCGGGTCCCAGACAGAAACAAAAAAAAAAAACACCTTCTAAGCTCCCCCACTGACTCATTGTACAGCTTTGGAAAAGTCACTTCATTAAGGAGTGACCTTTTCTACTCGCCCCACGTTGGTCCTTTGAGGATTCATTAGTTAATGTTTGCACAGAGCTTTGCAGATGCCGACAGCAAGAAGTGCTCAGCCTCCCAACAAGTTGGTTTAAGATGCTTAAGCATACAAATGCAAACTAGGGGTGTTCTTTTCAAATGCCAAGCCTGAAAAAGGATCAGTGTCTGTAAATCTAGATGTTGCCTTCTCTTCAGAAATGCTTATCTTCACACTGAACTTCGTCTTTAAGAAACCTCATTATCAAATAAACATACACAGAGTTTCTAATGGACTAGGTATGCCTAGTATGTGAACAAAACAGCTGTGAAACAGAGGGTTAAAGTTGGAAAACAGGAAGAAAGTAGGAACTGGTAGTCTGTACTCTATGTTCACCCCAGTTTGGAAGGGGTAAGGGCAATGAGGGGAGCTCTTTATGAGCCTCTTAATGGAAGCTTCCTCATATCCTTCAGCTTATGCAAAAGGCGCTCTGCTCAATTCCTCTTTGGAGTCATCTACAGCCATCTTAAGCACCACTCATAAAATAATTTCATCTATATTTGAAAGCTAAAACCCTAAGTGACACTTAGGGACATGGTTTAGTGGTGAACGTGGCCGTGCTGGGTTAACAGTTGGACTCAGTGGTCTTACAGGTCTTTTCCAACCTAAACAGTTCTATGGTTCTATATTGCAAATAGGTTAAAAGCTTAGCAAGATTTTTCTATACCCTCTGTATGATATTTCTGGATGCATGTGAAGGGAGGCACTATTATTCAAGGTACCTATTAACACTGATTGTTGACAGCTTAACAGATCACAAGCTCAATGCACGTACAATAGATGTGAAACCTGTATATTCCAAAACAGCAGCAGGAGATGACAGAAAAACAAGTACTCAGAAGATGAAAACATGAGACAGGTGCTTAAGGGCAGCTTTCAGTCTTCTGTATTTTGTCACTTCAGTATTGCACAAAATCTAGCTAACCACAGGCACTAAGAAACATTGTCCATCTCCAGTTATTCCCACTATGCTTCAATTAACAAGGAATAATAGGAGCACAATAGATTTCTGAATATAGCTGCACAAACCTTTATTTTCAGATCCTTTGCTTTCAGTACAAAGAAAGGACCAGAGGGATGCCAGTTAAAAGTAAAAAGGAAAAAAATTACAGCATGCTCCGCTTCATGTAACTGTTACAATATTTCCATTTTCTGTTCCTATGCAACAGAGAATCACTGTCAGATATCTGTGAAAGGAAACGTTTTCAATCATTCTCCACACCAGAGAACGTGTATATTACAGAAAGTACTTAATCCACTGAGGAGAGGTAGCTATTGAAGCATCTTTGAGTACTCTGAGTGTGCCTGAAGAGTAAAGGGTGTTCCTTGCTCTCATCACACCATTTCGATAGCGAGGGAGCACGTACATCCATGTGTATAGCACTCATACTTTCCATAGGAATTCTTTTAAAAATCTAGTTTCCAAGTGTATTTGAATGGTAAAGAACTCCAATGAGCTAGTCAGAAAAATGCTTGCTGAACTTCTGTTTGGTTCAGGATAACAGCAATGAAGGAACAACTCATGTTGAACCACCACCACCACATTGCTGATGTGAAGACAGCAGTTCTTGAAGACTGTTCACAGATGTTTTTTCAGCCTCCATTCTTTCTCCCTGTACCCACACAGCTCTGTAGAGACCAAGGTGTTCTCTTTTAACTTTTTTCCAATTTGCAAGTAGAGAGCTGACATTCTTCCTGAGCACTTGCTTTTTTTTTTTCACCCCTTACTTTGGAGTGCTAAGCCCAGACTGAGTGATGCTGCTAGTTAAAGAGACTAAGAACAGTGCATTAATAATCTTTGGTCTGTAATTATGCGTAGGTGTCTTAATGTCTATAATGTTCTATCATTGGGTTTCAGACCATTATCTCAGTTAAGAACATAGTTTACAGCTGAATTTGCTGTAAGTAATGGAAAAGACTAAATGAATTCTTATCTATAAGTGAAGGCTATTGCTCAGATAACATTTTTGAGCCACAGCTGACTCCTTCTGCTGGGAAGACAGAGGTCTGAGGCTTGGGAGAGCAAACCACCACAAAAGGGCTATATTTTAGCTTCCCACTTGTTGATTAATCCTCTACATGCAACCATTAGCTGTAACAAAGATGGCACAACCTATTTTCTGAGTCTCCCAATCAGCACAATTCTGCTAAACGAGAGAGGGTGCCCAGTAAGTCAAAAGTGTACCTTCGTAATTCATTCATGACCTTGAAAGCCTTTCTCATGTGAGAGGGATTGACTGTCACTGTGCGCTGCTCCTTTTCATCTTCAGCTGCCTCGGAGGAACGGGGGCTCTGCTTAATGCTAAAAAGGGGGACAAAAAAAAAAAGAGGAGTAGAAAGTTTGATTCAGTGGCACTTTTTAAAATGAGCATCGTAAAACTGCAGCACAGGGCATTAAGCATGGAGTTATTCACGTGTTTGTTAGTCAGCTCAGGTTCACTACACGAAGAGCATCACAAAATGCAGCTACTTCTGCATGGATGTTGAAAGCCAACTCAGCCTACATTTCAGTCAGCAGGGAAGAAAAGAAAAAAGTGCCAAACACTCGAGGACAAAGCCCAGTCTAACAGGCTTCAGGCCAGGAAAGCAGTATAAGTTGAAATTCAAGCCAGAACATAATCGCCTCACTGAATAGAAATAGACTTCAGCACTGGGAACTACAAGAGTACCACGGATTTTTTAACATCCATACGGAGAAAGAGAAGTTTAGCCTTCAGTGTCCCATCTGAAAAAGGCAAGCACACAATACATGACTTGTATCTTCTATAGAGGCAAGCAGAAAAGGACTATTAAAACTCCCTGCCCAGCTTCCAAAGCATTAGCTTTGCTGAGGCCACATCCCATTTCCATTTTAGAAATAGGTCCATTTATTGCCACTGAAACATATGGAATGAATTATTAAACCTTCCTACCAGAACCACCAGCTCTGCAGCCAATGTCAGCCCAGAAGCACCCAGTGCTGTGCCGTGTTTAACCAGGCCAACAGGTGCCTCAGGCACACACGTGTCCTCATGACTTTGTTGGGAGCATTTGCTCTTTGCACAGAATTGACAGCGGGTCGATATCTTCACCTCCCCAATCTGCGAGCACGTCAAATCACTCGTAGCTAAAGGTTTCCACCTGGGATAGAAACAGCACTTTGAGGCAGGTCCCTGCTCTGCTCACGCCCACGGTTCACCCCTCAAACCCTCAGCAGGCAAAGGCAAATAAAACAAGTCAAGGAGGGCTGTCCGTGTCAAAGCCAACTCGAAGGGAATGGCAGACTTTGGGAGGCAACTCCATCACCACCATGTGCCTGACATGAGACCTTCTCAGAGCTTCCTTCCAAAGGACAGCTTCACCTCTGTCCCCTCCTCCCTGCCACCTTTCTTAGTTGGGCTTGTATCATGATAAACCAACAGTATGGGCAGCCCATCATCCTGGCTCTACCGGTGACCAGGAGGTGATGTCTGAGGAAGGGCACACAGCCAGGGAAGTGTGGAAGGATCCTCCCCAGAACAGCCCACTGGCCTCTGCCAAGGTGTGCATGCATGCACATATCTATCTATATACATGTAAACTCATACCCAATGACTTTCCCTCTGAAAAACACATTGTTCACTATTTACAACCCCCTTGACAGTGTGAGGCCCTTGTTGAACATTACATCCTCCCCACTGCCTGCTCCTGACAGGTGACTGTCACCATCACCGTGTCCCTTGAGGACACACAGAGCTCTTCACCCCCCAGCTGTCTGTGGTGGGCTGCACTGTCCTTCTCAAAGCAAGAGGCTGAACAGCAGCCAAGCTGCACACAGCTCAAACACACCCCTGCATACTGAGCAGCCTCCAGCTTTGTGCCTGAGAAAAAGGTTAATGCCAAAAAACAGCCAAGTCCAATTCTTTCACTTTGCTGAGCAAGTGAAATATTTTCAGTCATAAGTGAAGCCGCAAGGCTGAGCACAACATCACTCAGCACATGTCCCAGGGAGGAAGACAACTTCCCAGACTCCGTTATAGTTGTCATCCAATTAGCTCAGTATGGTTGAATTAAAAGAAAAAAAATCAGGAAGGAGAATATCTCATGTTAAAGGCTCAGTACTCAGGGGACTGGTGCCAGGCAGTGACACAACCAGCTCTTCTATCCCTGGAGAAAGCTGAACTCATTCTGTGCTGCACATACTGCCAGAGGTGTCCACGGGCATGGAGCAGCACTGGCACTCGGCTCTTCCCCAAGCCTGCACACTCCAATGAGGAAGCCTCCTGGCTCCAGGGACACAGCCTAATTCAGCTAAGCCTCACTGTTGTATCTATCAAAAGCCCTGGTGGAAACCTTAGGCCAACTGAAGTTTGACCACAGCTTTGAACACCCCAGCAGAAACCCTTGGTTTTTGAACAGCTAAACCTGCCCCTTCGGCAGGACAGAGCCAAGGAGGGAAGAATGAGGCTCTGGAAGTGCAAGTGACTTCACTGAGCTTTCAGTTTCCAAAGCCGGAGCACGTACAGGAAGCAAACAAAGTAAACAAAAAAGAAAGGAAAATAAAAAAAAAAAAAAAAAGAAAGTGAAACCAAAAGGCAGCATCAGAGACAGCCCAAGCAGGACAGCTGGACATTGCAGGACACTGCTCTGGGCATCATCACAGACACGCCTCACGGATCCCAAATCAAGTGATGCACACAGAAGTCATAGGGGTTCTTTAACAAGAACAAGCACACCACCGAGATTTATTTATGAGCTCTCCAGTGCTGGAGACCAAAGATCCTTTATGTTCAAACTTTTCCGCTGGCAAAAGAGACAGTTCAAAGGACACAGCAAGTTTCGCTGAACACCAAAGTAAATGTCAGATCAACAAGGCTTCATAAAGCCTCAACTCCACCAACATTTGGCTGTGTATTTTAAAAGCAAAAAAATTGCTTCAGAATTTTGGGAAAAGATCAAGCAGTTCTTCCCAAAAAGCAGCAAAAAGGTAATTTTTTTAATAAGCATCCAAAGAGACATCCTGAGCTTTATTAACAGGGGTGGATTTCACAATTTGCCAAAGGCTTACCACAGAAAAATACTGCAGATTGTCTGGTTAAAAACTTGCTTCAAAAAAGATCAAGATATGCTATTTAAAGTTTTTTCCAAATGACTCATATGAAAAAACAGATTTGAAAAATTAATGGCCAGGAGCCTTTAACTCATCTTTGAGACGAACTCAGCTTCCACAGAACTGTGTGCCAGTGATGAACAGAGGATGGTTTTATCTGGGAGAGAGATTTTACACCTCCCTGCACACACTCTCAGAGATCACCGACACATTTCCAACGCAAAAATGCAAGAATCTGAACGCTCCAAGCAAATGCAACCTGCCACAAAGCAAAAGCTACCCCTGAGAAGAACAAACCAGCACATTGCACAGCCCTTTTCTGAGATTTTTTTTTTTCCCCCACAAGGCTAAGAATTATTACCTGTTGTAATTTTAATGGATCGAAGCAAAGGAAGAATGGGGTCCTCTGATCAAAGGTATCAGATGAGACCACCCAGACATGCTGGAGCCCCTGAACCCCATGACCACGGGGACTTCCCCCCCAGCACCTTCACGTTTGCCAAGCTCATGTCCTACTACACCAGCAGGACTCGCGAGTCAGCTGCCAGGAGCAATTTGTTCTATTCCTGGGCTATCCAAGGCCGTGCACTGAGTGAATGGACAAATGATTTAATTTCCCTGGGCCAGACGAGCATCCTCTTTATGGACACAGCAGGATTCTCCTAAAATAAGCAGAGGCTCTTCGTTCCAGACAGTGCCCACCCCACTGCCACCTCCTGCACGGCATTCAACAACGTCCCCAAGCAGAACAAATGAACCCTGATTTGAGGGTCCCCAATTAATCCAGGGAAGCTAATCAGTACCCCATCAACACCATGTTCCTCCTCTCCAGGACCCCTAGCAGGGTTGGGCTCAGGCTTCCCAGGGCTCACAGCCCAGCTCCTGCCTGAGCATTCCCACATTCCGACGGACAGAAAGGTATTTTAAAAACCCCTAACCCACTGTTCTGCTGCCTACATATATCAACTATAAAGTTGGGTTGCCTTAGTTACCAGCAGTAATTACAGATGTCTTTGTAGATTATGTGAAAGAATAAAAGCCTTCCTCAGAGATAAACTGTCCCCTGGCAAGATTACTGCCATGCAGAGAGCTGGTAAACCCCAGGAACAAAAATCCCAGCTCTGCCAAATCCAATTCTAACCCTGGCTTTATGGGAGCCAGGAGTTCACCCTGAAGGAAGGGTAGCTCTCAAATGCACTCTCCTTCAGAGCAGGGAAGGACGAGTTTCTGCACGTGTTTCTGGGAGAACAGCCACCGGGCTCAGCTCCCAACCCAATGTGGGCACCACGGAGATCCTTCTCCACCAGGCTCTCCCACTGGAGAGGTGATGGGACTCCAGACATGTCCAGCCCAGCCTCATCCCACTGTGCATCACTGGAGGGGTCTCTGGGAGCTGCTCTAACCTCCTGCCACAGCAGCACAGGTTGAGTTCTGCTCTCCTGGTTGTCCCCCAACACCACGGAGCTTCAGCACCGCAAGCTCAGCCGAAGACTCAACCTGCCCTTCCCACAGCACAGCCAATCCACCATCTCCACAGGGGCTTCATATCCTTAGATTAACTTAACAATGACTGCTAACTGTAAATTTTCTAAGCCTATGGAGCTTCTTTGTGGTATATGTTACAATCATGGCCATAAAATGTTAATCTCCAGTTTCTGAGAGGTTTGACATCACTTTGATCTAAAAAAGTGACAGAAGCCTAATAGCAGTTAGTAGGGTTCAAAATTTAAATGCCTCTACTAAGATAAATGGAGACCAAAATATTAATTTAATCTTAGCAAAAGGAAAAATCATTTTACCTTAACTGGCCTTATTCTCTGTTTGGAATCAATGGCCAAAATCACGGCGCAAATACATTATGTCCCGCAGTTTTATTCCTCAAGCCACAGTAAGAAAAATAAGTCAGTGTAACAGCACAGTTATAAAAATCTCAATTTCTGAAACTGTCTTTAGGTCTATACAAAGACAGCAAAAAAATTGTGACTAAAGGAATCCACATACTGAGCAGGCTTTTGAGAGGATTTCAGAGAAATGCATTATCATTAAAACATATGGGAGGCACCATAATGGAAAGGATTATTTTTCTTTTAATAGCAATATTATTTTCCTATTTTGTTGAATTTTTTTAGTGCTTGCATCAACATGGAGACATTAGCTCAGAAAAACACACAATTGGCATAGAGCAGATCCCCAAAAGGAGATATTCATATCAAAGGAGACCTCAGGGGAAAAGCAGACTTTGGGAACTACTGAGAAGAAAAGTCTTTGCTGACGGTAATGGAAACAACACAAAATAACTCAAATATGACAATACCGTTTGCTTTCAAAGGCAAATATTGTGTTTCTCAAGCAAATATCACAAACACACTACCTCCACTCAAATATAAAAAAAAACAGGTGTTTTAATATTTTACCAAAAAAAAAAATTAACATTCCAGGGAGTTTTTTTCTATTCAAACTCAAACACATCTTGCAAATTCAGAACCAAAGTATCATGACTGACCATCGCCTTACGCAATTTCTCCATAAAATTAAAATCCCTATCAGCACAGCAAAAGAAAACCAGGATTCTGAAATATTTTACTGCCAAATGTGAATACTTCAGGTTAATTCCCCCTTGCCCCGGCTGTTTCTGCCTGTGTGCAATGACATGGGCACATGATACCACTGAACAACTGGGATGTGCAAGTTAACAGGATATTTGAGTCCTGGCAGGCCCAGAGACCAGAGTCAGAGGTGATATGAGCAACATCAACGTGTTCCTCACTGACTACAAAAATGGAAAACGCAGTAATATTAAAAACCAGGGGGAATTCTGCCATCACAAAAGTCACAGAGTGTAAAATCTGAGGACTAATCTGCCTGACACAGATCTGAGTGGAAATGAGGGGCAAAAGCACAAGAACGAGCACAGACCCAGCCCGGGGTGCTCACCCACCGAGGTCATTTTTGAACACCCCCTGCCAGGACTTGCCCCAAGCAGGCACAGCAGCCTCGGCACAGTCCCACACAATGTGCCCTTTCCAAGCACAAAGCAGGTGAATATTTCCAGCTTTCCTTGCCAAGAGTCAAACCCCACATCATTACTGCCTGCAAGCAGTTCAGGACCACCTCTCTCTTCCCAAAAACTAGAAATACAAGCAGCAATTCGGGTAATCATTCCTCGCTTCCAGAGGCAGAGAACGTGCTGATGGAGACAGTCCTTCATGCCCTAAAAACAGATGGTCTGGAAAAACAGGATAAGGCAAAATAATCCAGGTACTTTCCCAGTGACTTTTTCACCACTGTATCCCCAGCAAAAGGCCTCCAGTCAAAATGACACCATTGCTGGTAACCATCAAAAAAAGGTAATAAGCAACAATGCCAAGGATTGATCCCAGCCTGGGGTATCAAAACATCTCTGCTTCACTTCCTCAAACACAGACTCACTCAGATAAATAAAGAAAAAAAAAAGGAAATCCCATTCCATGAGCTGGCATCAAGCATGATAAACTAAGATTTCGAGGCACTTGAAATAATTGACATCTGGATTAACATCCAGAGGTGGCTCTCCACAACCCTAGAGGATGCAGAAGCCTTACAATGTAATTTAGAGAGAAACGTGGCAGGATGAAAGTTTTGTTTTGCACATTAAATACACAAACAGTTGCATCACTTGAGTCACAGAAGGGCAGAAAGCTGCCCCTTGGAGCTTGGAAAACACCTTCCACAGGCTGCTGTGAATGTTTTGCCTCAACAAAAGGAAAATTTCAAGAATTTGGGGCTTGATTCCAGCTTAATTTTTCAATGTATCATATTTAAACGAAACTTCTATCAAGCCCTGACTATCAGTCCTACCAGCAGGTCAAGCCCCCTCACTGTTCCCCCACTCACTGCAAGGTCACCAGCACAAAAGGAAACACTCAGCATATCCTGTTTTTAAAAAAATATTGCAAAAAAAAAACCCCAAACCAGCTTAATGTTTAGTTTGAAGCAGCACAAGAGGCTTCTGGTGTGCGAAAGGCACCTGACAGAGGGGAAGAACAAGGGCAGAGCTGAAACACTGGACATCTCTCTGTATCCCTGAGGTCCCTGCGCAGCAATAACATCTTTTATGGGTTCGGTGGGCATTAGGTCGACTCTGTAAACACTTCTGCAGTTTTTGGAGCAGAATAGCTACCTTGCAGGAAATAAAGTCTATATGGCCCAGCTACCGTGCAAGGGAGACGGGGGATCCCCTGCGCTGCACTAACACCCGCAGGGCACGGCTTCCACACACGCAGGTGGGAAAATCGACCCCCAGAGGCTCCACGGACGTTACAGATTTTCATTCATGACTCAGAAAAGCAGCAAATATCAGCGGGTCTGTCTTCGGCAGAATGTCGAAGCCGGCTGCCCGAGGTTCCAGCCACGAGCAGCGCACACACAACCCCGGCGTTTCGCGAGGCAGAGCGGCTGCTCACCCTCCTGCCTGGCATCCCACCCCCCTGCCCGGCATCCCACCCCCCTGCCCGGCACCTCCATTTTAGCAAACACACACACCCGCGACCTGCCTCCCTCACCTCCTTAATTCACACCCGAAACACATCCCATGGAAACCCCTCCGCTGCCTCGCTGCGGGCACACGGGGCGACACCGCCTGTCACCATGACATTGCAACATCCACGAACAGCTCGGCAGGCGCCCATCGCAGGCGGCATTCCTGCAAGCGGGAAGCAGGGCTGGGAGGGAGGGGGGGGGGATCCCCTCCGGCCGCGTCCCGCGCAGCGCTCCCCACCCCGCCGAAGGTGCCATTCCCGGTGCCTTCCCGGCGCATCCCCATCCCCGCGGCGCTGCCGGGGCGCGCACAAAGGCCGGCGGTACCCACCTCTCGTCCTCCATGGTGCGGGGGGGAAGAGGCGGCGGGGCCGGCTCAGCGCCCCGGGCCCGGCATGGCTGCGAGCGGCCGCCCCCGCCCCGGGCCGCTTCCTGCGGGAGGGAGCGGAGCGCTGCGAGCCGGGCGCGCCCCGCCGCCCGCACCGCACCGACTGCGGCCCCGCCGCCGCCGCCTCCCGCAGCCCCCTCCCTCCCTCTTTCCCTCCCTCCCTCCTCCGGCGGGGCTTGCGAGCGTCTCCGGGCAACGCCGGCGCCGCCCCGCACCGCCCCGCACCGGCCCCGCCGCCGCGGCCAAGCAGCGCAGAGCCCGCCCCGAGCCGGCCCCGCACCCGCGGAGCAGCCCCCGCTCCGTGCCGCTGGCGGGTGGATGAGCAGAGCGGCGGCCCAAAAACGCCTCGGGTCCCCGCGATCTGCGGGGCTGAGGGAAAAGTTTCGGTGGCTGAGCAACCCCGGCGCCCACCCCGAGGAGCGCTGAGCACCGTCACCTTCTCCAGGAAGGAGAGGGTGCCAGCCCCTCTAAGTGTCCCCACAGCCCCCCCCCCAGGGGGCTATGGGGACACTTAGAGGGGCTGGCACCCTCAAGTTCCTCTCCACTTCCCCAATTTGTCAAAACCTTCCAGCCCTTTGTGCAATCCATCAGGCCAAATACACCCCGCACAGGCAACATGGGTCCTTCTAAACTGCAGGTGATCTTCAGCCTGAAGTGCTGAACTAAATCACGTTTGCCCTTTTCATTACAATTGATGCAGGTGCAGAGGTTTTCACACGAACCTTTTTTTCCCCCTCGTCTTATTAAAAGAATTTTTCAGTTGTATTCTGTAACAGTGAGGCCCTAGAGGTTAACTGTAATAAAGACAAGAAACAGTTGCTTTCATTACTCTTCCATTCACAAAAAAAGTTCTCGTGCAAAAGAGATAAGTATCAAGAGATTTCTCTTGCAAGATGCCATTTCATCTCTTTTATAAATAAAATTACCTTGCTCTTCTGTTTCTCATCAAGCCATGTCCTCAGCCTAAGTTTCATACATCTTTTAAAATGTATCAGCAGTGATGGTTGAACAGATGCAATTGCAGCTTCCACAGGAGGGTTTCAAAAGCTTGTTGAGGATCTTAACTAGTCATCACCCTCATTCTTCAGATAAGAAAACACACCTGAAACTTTAAGGACATTATTTAAGTCACGTGGGAATGGAGGCTCCAGAGTCCCATTATTTAAACACCATTTGGCAGCCCCCCCCATAAACAGGAGAAATACAGATAAAGCCATAAAGTCAAACCTCACACAGGATTCAGGCAAAATTCCTTATTTCCCCTTCAGAATCCTGTTAAACTATCATTTTAACACACCCAAATCCTCAAGTACGTCCCAGTGTCCAGCCTTACACACTTGATGCACAACATGCAAAACTGCAAGATATGAGCTCAAACCTAAATTGAACCAAACCAGCAATACTTTCTTATGTGCATTGACCCACTGGCTTGTGTACCACTGAATTCTACAAATCCTGACAGCAACCACAGAAAGGTAAATCCCAGTGACAGACAAGTAAACCAGTAAACAGTCCTTGCTGGAACGGGACAAAAGCATGTCCCAGTAATCAGAGATTATCTTTAGAGCAGCCTTGCAAAATAATCATGACAGGGTAACAACCCCAAGACCGAAACTTCTTGCTTGTTTTTAGGTTCAGAGATTGGTCTCTTGTAAAAAGTATCCAGCTAAAAGGAATAGGTAACACCTGATGGGTGGAAATTTTCCAGCCTCTTTCAAAAATTCCTAGTCCCAAGTAGTCCTAAATTCCTCCTACATCTAATCTACCTTCAATTACTGACAAAATATAACTGATACTCAGAGCAGAAAGGTCCACAGAGCTCCTGTTCCAGCCAGTCCCACCAACCCTTGGCCCACCAAAACCTTTCCAGATTCCTGCAACAATCTTCAGATCTACAGTGAAAGACCAAACCCCTCAACTCCAACGAGCCACAGGGAGAGGAGAGCAAAGCATTGCCAGTGTCCCCATGGCAGCAAGGAATTTCTTCAATAAAAATGGCAGGAAGGGAGGGAATAAAAACAATTCCTGCCAGTCTGATCCAAAACTACCTACTGGCCTTAAATCCAGCAGCTGGTTTAGCCCTGAGGTTGTAAGTAAAGGACATTGAGTGCTGACAAGAATTTAATTCTGTGAAGAGCCCCAGTACATTTGGAAAATATCCTGCCAATCTCCACAGCTTCTCCAGAAAGCAAACTTCATCAAGGTGGGAAAAAACCCTTCCCAGCTCTGCAAGGCAAACTGCAAGAGCCCTGAATCAGGATCATACAGATTAAATACAACACAAACAGTGATTTGGGAACCCCTCACTTCACTGTACATACCTGTTTCCAGGTACATACCAATATACAGGTTCCATAGATCCATATCATAAGCAATTTCCTATCTTTAGCACCTCTCCTGTTTAGCTGCATAATCCCCTCCACCAGATTATTAATCAGCTTTCTTATAAAAATAATCTATGGCTTTGGCATTGAAGAGCTGGTAAAGGTGTACACAAAACACTGCATTCATGGAAGCTTCCAAAGTTGCATCTTCTCAGCCTAAATTGTTTTTCAATCTGTTGGGTTTTTTTAAAGACATATATATATTTAGATATTTATATACTTAGATAAATATATGGTTTTATACATACATACATTTTTATTAATGCATATATTAAGTGTATATATTTATCTTTGAGTGACCAAGCTGATCTGACCCTGAAGCTGGTCCTGTTTTAAGGGGTGTTTGAACTAGATCCTCTTCAGAAGTCCCTTCCAACTAAACTTATTTTGTCATTCTAATTAAGTAAGTATTCGTTTAGAGAGATCTGCATTTAGACCACATGTTTTTTGAGAAAAGGTCCATTAAGGAAATTAATATAAGAAAAGCAGTGTAAGGTATCTGTTGAGATAGCTGCTCTGGTGTGCTCTGTGGTGAATTGAAGTCACTCAGAGGTGGTGCTCAGGTACTGCCCTGGCTCCCAAAGGACCAGGAGCTTGAGATGTCTCAGCAGGGAAGGCCTGAAGGTCCCTGCTGCCCAACCAGTGCTCGAATTCAGAGCAGGCTCTCACATAACAGAACCAAAACAGCAGCTAAAATTTACCTACTGCAGCAACTCACAGGGATTCAGGTTATCACCAGGCTCAAAAGGAAGCTCTAGGAGACCTTCTAGGTAAGGACCTCCTGAGAGCTGGAATCAGTGATGATGTGGCAGCTGAAGCAGTAGGAGACCCCCGAAGCACTGGTTTCTAAATGTGATTCCTAGAGCAGAGGGCTGGAGCACCTCCCCAGCACCGTCCCCCCGGGATCCCTCCCCAGGCGGAGATGCTGCAGGAGCCACCGGCATCTCCAGCGGAGCTCCAGACTGTTGCCCTCTGCTGGTACACGACCCCTTCCCACACTCCCGCCTGCCACAAGCCAGCAAAACCGGGCTTTAGACATGCACTTTCCTCTAGTCTTTCAAATAAGCCACCACTCCTATAAAAATAGTAGTTTTATTCCAACAGCTTCATAATAACCACCTTCAGAGTAAAAACCCCTGGTCATCTTCATCCCCCCAGCTGTGCTTTCTGGGGCCTGAGCTGTTCTACTGTTTACCCTACACAGCAGGAACCCCCCGGCTGAAAACATCCTTCCTGCTGCTCCTCTGACTCTTCCTTGTAGCATAAGCCACGGATGTCACCCGCAGTCACCTGTGTCAGAGGCACAGACTTCCTGCCCTGCAGTCACATTATGTATTTATCAGAAACCTGCAGGAAGGTTTGCAGATAGATTTTATCATTTAGAATTGAGTGCTCAAAAGGAAAAAAAAAATAACATTCAGGAAGAAAGCTGTAAAAACAACTGTTGTGGGTGCTGGAGCAAAGGCAAAGGCTGGTATTCAGATGCCTAAATATCAGCAAGTCTCTCTGCCTCTCCTTAGAGTACATCTATCTACTGAAGTTCTCACCACAGGCTGAACACGTGGACTTGAGAAAAAGTTTAGGCTATGGTCCAAAAAGTGGGATTTTTTTTTCCCCAAAATTTTTTGCATAAGATATCATTTTAATGTGATTCTTCGACTTTAAAATATAACCCTTAATGCTTCCACTATTCCCTTTTGTAATAAGGGGAAATTGCCCATATGCTTCATGAAGATGTATGGCTTAATTAATATTTGTATACTGTAACTCAGAGAGACCAGCATAAACAAACCTATTTTCATTCAGGATCTCACAACCATAACCCAAGTCTCCTTACTATTAGTCCCTGTACACTCATTGCCTCGCTCTCTTCCTGAAATCTTTTAAAATATTTGATTTCTTGTTCTTTGCAAAAGCCAAGAAACATAGTCTACCACCCTTGTATTGTAACAAACATGCTGCAACACCAACACAAATGGACATCATGTAGCTGTCACACACAAAGTCTGGGCAAGATTGATTCTGCAGGCACATTATTTTACCTGAACAGCAAAAGCTGTCTCAGGCAGCATGTCTTTCTCACTGGTAACAGATTGTCCTTCATTATCCTGCTTGGTATTTTCTGGACAAACCCCTTTTCTGCCCAATCTCCATAGCATATTCAGAGTGGGAACTGTATTTAAAGGGCTCAGCTCAGGTTCCTGTTCACTTACTGGACTTTTGTGGTGTGCTTTTCAGAGCTCAGCTTTCCCATCCTCTCATCCAGGCAGAAGAGCACCCTGTGAGAGAGAAAGAAAACACACTTTGAGAAGGCATCAGAGAGCGTGTGGCATCAGCTCATTGCAATCTTTTGGAATAGAGCAGCACCAGCAATACAAGCCCAGCTCCTCCTTCCCAAGGTGATGTTTCTCAACTCCCTCTCATCTGACTCCCCAGTATACCAAAAACAAGAGCTCCCCGTTGCCACCAGCTACCCACAAACCCACGGTAACATTTCCAAAACACACGTGCTGCTGATTCATCACCAAGCTCGTGCCTCAAAGAAGTTGTGAAAGTCAAATTGATGCTGCAGAGTGGAAACCCAGATTCGAGCTGGTGCTGGGTGAGGAAAAGCAAACTCCCATAACAGCATCTGAATGACGTAATTAGAGAAAAATAATTTGCCTGCTTTTAAGACTGCAGGAAATAACAGACAGGTGGGCTTAAGGGAAAGGCACAGTGATGCACACCAGGTCATTGACTGCATGAGCTGGAACTCCTTGTGCTCCTGGGGATCTCTCTTTTCCAGGATACATCTCCATGTAGAAAGCTGGCACTCCTCTTGCAGAACGCACTTTGCTAAACACCTTATGCAAGAGGCATCAGCAATTACAACTACAACCACCCTGCAGTCATCTCAGGAGAAAAACCCTGAATTCTCCACCAGGACCCAAAGGAGCTTTCTCTCCAGTAAAGGGAGCATCATTATTCCAGCAGTGGTGGAAAGAAAACAATTAAACAAGCCCAAATGAAGTCCCACAGTGAAGGACTTTGGCCAAATTTATTACCCAGTAAACTTAACAGATTACTAAAACCTGAAGAGGTACCTGAAGAGGTACTAGATAACCACAAGGAGAGAACTGGGAATTTAGCTTTAGAGATCTTTCACAACACAGGAACAGCACACGAGCTCGAAACCAGAGGACATCCCTACTGAGGAGGGAGGGGACCTGGAGGATGAAACAGGGGTAAACTCTTTCAAAACACAGCTGATAGTGCTGTGCTTGTATACAATAAGTAGGTAAGCACAGCCTCCCCCCAGGGCTGTGCCCTGCCCATGCTGCAATTTGCTCATCAGGGTGTGTGGTTGGGAGAGGAGGTTTCCCACCGGAGCTGTGTCAGTGTGCAGCAAAGAAAACAAGATTATTGATCCACAGAGAACAAGTAAAAAGCACGGGAACTTCCAGTCCCAAACACTACTCGTGCATTTTAACCAGCATTGCTTTAATCCAAATCTGTGCTGGAAACAGGGACAGGACTCCTGACCTTTCTTCTTCCCAGTCAGTGCCTGCAGTGACTACACTCATCCTTCCTTCCCCCGGGGGCTTTGTAGAAAGCAAATTTTCTTACAGAATAGAAAAAATCCATTGTAAAGCTGTAGAAAGCAACAAAAGTTACAGAAATGACAGAAGAGACTGAGATGATATTCATCTTTTATATTGACTAGATTACAGCCTAACAGCATGTTTTCAAATGTGTAGTTTTGCCTGTCTTTCACTTCAACGAGCATTCCCAGGAGAGCAGGGCTTCTGTGAGACAAACCAGTTGGCAATTCCATGGTACAAAGTAGCATTTGAACAAATAAAGTATTTTCAGATTTGTCAGCTCGTTCTGCTTCTAAGGAATTTTTCTGCAATGTTAATCAGCGATTTGCACTTTGATGGTGGTGAGCAAATGTGCATCTTGACACATTTCCAGCCAGAAACGTAATCCCTTTCTGAATTGGCATCAATTCCTTACTGCATTACTCATGAAAAGAGATATTTTTAGTCGTTTGATGAATATAATATGTACCAAAATTGCACATAGCTCAACATAGTCCAATTCTTTTTTTTTTTTTTTTTTGGAAGAGCTGTTCTTTCCAGATCTGTGTCTTTTCCATTTGCGAAAGCATTTGGGAATGAAACTGCACACATCATGCTAAGAGGGTCAATATCCAGATGCCTCAGACAGATGGCATTATTAGTCTGCCTGGGCTTGACATCTAGTTTTCAAAGTTAAGGAGCTTTGGTTACTTGGATGGCTGACAATCTGAGAATAGCCCAAGCTCTAAGCCCAGCGTTTACTGTAACAGCAACAGGCAACACTGCAGCTTTGCCTAAACAGACTTTGAGCAAATAAAGTTATACCAAGACTAACCACACTGAGAACACACTTTAAAAAATACTGTTTAGGATTCCTACTGGCAAAGGCCAAACCATGGACAGAGAACTGGACTTGAATTTTATTTTTTATGCTGGCTGGTGTTGTTTTTTTCTTTTGTTACAGCCTAGACCTGAACTATTCCATCTTTTTAGCTGTTCACTCTATTCAGTATATAGAGCTACAGGAAATAAAAAAATCTGAAGAATGTCTCTTCTGCACTGAACTACAGCTTTATAGCCCTTGTTCTTTCAGTGTTCCCACTGCTCATTTTCCCAGCAAGATGGTTTCAAGGGGAATATAGATATGATTAAAACACTCTGAGAACCATACAAACAAGAGAGATCAGTTCAAAAACTACTATTCCCTCCCATTTATATATAACAGAAATTGATGAGAGTTCTGGGAGCAGAGAAGGTAAAAAGACTAGGGTTTGTCAAAGGAACATCAAGGAGGAAAGCACCCAAACTCCATCAGCCCCTTTACAAGTCCTAGCTACAGAGGTAAATGATAGAAAATTCCTAGGGAAAAATACATAGCAGAGACTTTCACCCTGTTATGAGAAATACACACCTGACACTCATCAGCAGTTATACTTACATTACAGCACAAAGAAATACTCATTAAGGTAAGTGGAAGCAGAGGTAATGCCTGTGTGTACCCATACACATGCCAGAAATAATAGAGTGGTAATGCTTCAATAGATCTAAAAAATGCCCATCAACAAAAGCAAATAGTGCTGGTCCAGGCTGGCTCAGATCTCCCTGTGGTGTGCTTGCATCGTGAAATACATTTTCAAGTGAAGCAGGGATACAATTGTTTTATTCATTCAAGAAATACAAAAATAACAAGCAGAAAACTCATCCTCAGCGGATGCATACATTAGATCACAGAATCAGTTATGCAAAACATGTTAAATAACTCACTGTTTTGTAAACCACACCTCTGGCTAAGGTGAAAGACTAAAATTTTGGGTGTTACACTTTCAGTCACCTAATATTAATCCAAGGTATTATGCACAGGCAGTTTGGAAAACGTAATGAAAATGCCTTCTTCCTAAGAGCTCTGAAAGTAAAGGTCTGGAACAATGTAAACCACAGAAACGTGGTACCAACTGTTGATTCTGTGATAAACACTAATCCATAATATATACAGCAGGACAAGCAATGCTAATCTAAAGGCTTGGCTAAGCTGCCTTCTATCAGAAAACCAACCCTCTCCCAGACTGTCGGAGCAAAACCCCGTTCTCACAACACACACGGTGTTCTGTTCACTGTGTGCACATCAGAGGGGTGTCCTCCAGGTTATTTCTTAGACACCAATTAACAATTTAAGCCAAGCTTTTGCATTTTAGAATGAACATTCTGAGGCACATGGAAAAAAGCAGCTGCTCTATTTTCGACTTGAATGGGAGGTTGGGGTCCTCAGCACCATTCCAGCTCAGACCCTTTCCAGCAGGAGAAGGAATGCCATTATTTTGGGACAATAGTATCAGCTGACAGGGCAGAATAATAAACCAGTGTTCTGATCTACACCATCCACTTAGGTCTTTCAATGCTAAATGATAGCAAAATTTGCTTTATAGAAGGGATCTAAGTTGGAGGGAAGGTAGGAGCAAAGCACACCATAAAGCATTTGAGAACTTTAACATTTTTAGACATCTTAAATATTTCTGCTTCACAGGTCGTTAAGTACATGTGCAAGAAGTACCTGACAGAGTTCAGGCACCTCCTGTCAGTGCCCAGCTCTGCACACCCCGATCTCCTACAGGTCTGGGCTCCTGTGAGTGCAGCCGAGAGACCCAGAGCCAGCACTGGAGCCTGAACTGCAGCTGCACCACTCGCAATTATTGCAACACCCAACACAAACCCAAAAGCTTGCTCAGCTCTGGAGGGCAGGGACTGTCCAGCCAAGCACACTAGAGAGCCTGCAGGGCAAGACACAGCTTTTATTTTGCAAGTCTGTCACTGCTGTCAGTGACCCACAGAGATTTGCTGCCACTGAAGCTGTTTCAGCCAACACTTACCACTGTTCTAAACCACCTTTTCATCACCTACTGTAAAACAAACACGTAGGAGGTACTTCCATCAACTTGTGCAAGTATCATTACATCATGTATACAGGTGTTTCAGCATGTTTCCTTTTAATGCAGTAGAAGCCAGTATTATAAAAGTGTGAGTTAGGCTAATTTTATTAGCCAAATAAAACGTACAAGTCATACAAGAAGCAGAATCAAGAACAAATTATACTTTAGAGTAGACATGAACACCCATTGCTATTAAAAAACTACATGTACATCACAACACAGTCTGAAAAGTTTGGTTTGGGGAATTTCTTTTTGGTCATGCAGATTACAAAAATAAAAAGAACTTCTGTGTTTTAAGAAAACTACTACACTTTTACTTTATTAAATGCTAAAAGTAAACCAGTTGCTCTCACTATTCTATTTCTCACAGGTGACACCAGCACAATCCAGTAATCGGTTCTGAACAGAAGGCCATTAAATTACTGAGATATTTTCAGATATAGGAACTTCAGAACTGAACTACAAACTAAGGGACAGCAAACTAAAGTTACTTTATTTCTATCTCTGTGACCACCCTAAAGCAACTGTGAAATCACAAACTTTTACATGCCAGCTATAACACCTCATGTCATCTCAGTTCTTCCCACACACCTCTGTGAAGACAAATCCACCCAGGGGGCAGAAAATATTATTAAATACCTTTAAATAAATAAGCAAGGCTTTATCAACAAATCTGATTACTAGGAACTGTACTAGAAACAGCTCTGTATTCAAAGGTAAGTCTCTGTGTCTTTAATGCTACCCAGTACAGATTTGCATCTTTCTGTACTCCATGGTACATCCCAGCACTGCTGCCCCAAGTGCTGACACGAGCCTCTCCAACATCACCTGCAGTGTCAGAAGAATTCCTTGCTCCAGAGAGACCAGAGATCAGGGCAGAGCAAATGCTACTTACTCAAGACACCCCAAAACACTGTTAAACAGGTGACAGTCTTTTCAGGGAGAGACAAGGCAGCACACTCCCCAATACAGGTGCAATTTCTGGGATCAACTCTTTAGCAGACATGAGTCCTACAAGGACTATTGCACAGAGATAACCAAACAGCACATTTCAGTACAAGGGTTCCCAAACTGTCAGATTTCACACACAAAGCCACTTTTTTTTAAAAAGCTACTTGTTTCTATCATCAACATATTCTGCCACGGCAGGTAACATATGAAAAGACCATAAAGCTGTAGTTGGTGCACAAACCTTTACCTTCCCGAGCCAAATGACAAGCCACATCACAACAGTGAATTTTACCATTTCTCTCCAAACCAGGCTGTTCCTTGATAAGGTTAAGGCAACTCACCACTGCGAGGGACTAAATCATACACCCAAAACCGAGACATAACCTAGAACTCAGTAGCTCATTTCAGCTACAAACAGGAGAGCTGTGCTTCAAGTGAAGTTCAAGGATGACTGTCCAACATGGCTGTAAAGTGCAAAGGTACAGTAAGAACTTCAAGCTGAAATAAAACCACCTGAAGCTGTGTGCTGACGAGAGCTGGCACTTGCAGTGTTTTACAAATAGTTCTCTGAAACTACTTTGATTTACAAGATATCAATGATGCTGGTTCACAACAGAGGCTAACAAGCTTTTGAGACAAAAATTACAATATAGTTGCAAACAGCAATTTATTTGGAAACTATTTATAAAAGCTAAGCTAAGCCAAAGGAACCAGTCTCGCTCTAAGAGACATAAATTACCACAATCAAGAGGAAACTCAGCTCTTGGTTTAAATCCTGATGATACCAAAAGGTTGTCCTGTTTATTTAAGCACAAGTGATTAAGTTGATGCAGTGTCACTTCTAATAGCACAGACTCATTTCAATTAAAATCAGCACCAGGTTAGATTGACATCAAATAGCAACAGTACCTTGAAATTTAATGCGAAATCCTTCAGCCCAGAAGCACAAAGCCCTAGACACTTAACTTCCCACTGGGATCAGTGGGAATTATATGCCTAATATCTTGCATATCTGGAGCAAAGCAAAAAGCAGGTTTTACGATGCAGTCCCATGAAGCATCAGCATAAACGACTACGTGCTTAGAAACCTGAAGTCGAAACAACTTTGTACTTTTGAAATCCATGCCCCGTATCATATATACTCTCACTCAAGCATATAAGGAATTCAAATCTTTTATTTGATATCCATAAACCCATAAACGTTGCTATTCTATATTTCTATGCAGGAAGGCAGTTTTCCCCTAAAACATTATGCTTTTTAATAAACAACAAACTTTTAATTCTATTGCGTGAAAGGGCTACAAATATACATTTGTTAATCAAGCAGACTACACAGATATTTTTGCTTTACAACTGGCACCTATATTGCTGGTACACTTGCTGGCTCAGTTCTCAGAGCACTTTGCCCATGGAGTTTAGGTTACCACTTTCTGAAATATGGGCAACTGCAATTATTATTAAAAAAATTACGTGCTGAGGCAGGTATTGCAAATCCATTCCTTTTTTTTTTTTTCCCAGTCAGTACTCACAGAGCCCATCTGTATTCAGAGTGCAGATGTCATTGCACTCTACACCAATCTGGTGGCATAAAATAACGTTCAAAAGTCTGGTACAATTGTTAGCAAACCGGTTTTGCTCCCGTTTTAAGGAAGCCCACAGCACGGAGCTGCCATCCCGACAGCAGATGGAGCTGCGAGAATTCGCCGGGAAGTTTAAGGAAGGACAATAGTTCCGAGTGAAAAAGTCTGTTAACCCGGTACTATGAAAACAAGTACGTGTTAAATAGAAGGGACAAATGTCGACCCTTTCCTGGAAGGAATCACACACAGACAAACCCATAAGAGGACTTGAAAACTAAGCAATCGGAAATTCTGAACATTTTATATGAATGAAGCACATGCTTAACACAAACTATTTCTTCAAAACTACACAGTACATACGTTGATGGAAAAATCCTATAGAAAAAAATTGACCAACCATGTCAGCACGTCAAACTGCCTAGTACAAGATGGTGGATGCACACGAACTAAGTGAGAACGAGAATTTAAAAAACAGACCACATCCACGGATTAGTACTTCAAAATTTTCTCTGTCAAGTGTTTCAAAGCCACTAGCAAAAAAGTCAGTTAGGACCTTTACCGGCAACAAAATATTTACTCTAAGTACATAGAGATTTTTAAAGCAGAAGAACACTTGCTTCAAACCTAGAAAAGCCTGAAAACCGTACGGAATTGATCCTAGGAAAAAAAATTAGACGTGTAAAGGTCAATGAACACAATGATTTATTTAAAAAATAAAAAACGTAAAAACCATTTTTTCCCTCCTTTACAGAAATGTTAAAGTCAGTCATGGGATCCGAGTAGCTTTTGTAGAAAAAAACGTAGTAGCCAGGTATCGAGTCCTTACAACAAAGGAAATTCCCCCCCATCCCTCCCCAGTTTTTACTCCAGATCAGCAAGACATTTCCCACCCCGCACCCCCCCAAAAAACAAATTAAAACAAGACATTTTTCGTTGCTAGTATAAAAACGACCAAGGTCCAAGTAATAATAAAAAAATAGAGTCCATCAATGACTGTAACACAAAGTATGTGTATGTGGGGCCCAGTCCATCTTCAGAGAGAACGAAGTGGCACAGGCAGCAGAGGCGACCCTCAGGGGGCATTTAGGAGCCGCTCCCACAGCAGGGAGGCATTTAAAAGGAGCTGCCGTTCGGCGGGTGAGGGGAGAAACCATTGAGAAGCTGCCCCGTATCGAAGGGAGGGCTCTTCACGCCTCCCTCCTCAATGGGTATGGGCACTCCAAGCTCAGAACGAGCCGCCCCCGTAGCCTCCCCCACCGTAACCTCCTCTGTACGGTCCACTGTTACTGCGGCCCCCCCAGTTGCCGCCCCCTCCTCCACCTCCTCCGCCGCTCTTCATGGGGCCGTAGGAGGACTGGTGCTGGCTGTAGCTGCCGAACCCGCCGTACCCGTTGCCGTAGTCGCCGCCGCCCCCTCCGCCGCCGCCTCCGTAGGACCCGCCGCCGTAGGAGCCGTACCCGCCGCCTCCGCCCCCGCCGTAGCCGCCGTAGCTGTTGTAGCCGCCGCCCCCTTTGGAGAGCCCGTTGTGATCCCGGTTGCCGGAGCCGCCGCCGCCCCGGCCCCTTCCTCCTCCTCCTCCTCTGCCTCCCCGCGAGGGCCTGGAGGAGCCGCCGCCGCCCCCGCCCGCCTGGATGTCCTCCTTGGGCACGGCTTTCTTGACCTCCACGCGGTGGCCCTGGATCGGGTGGAACTTGACCACGGCCGCCTTGTCGGCGGCGTCGTGGTTCTGGAAGTAGACGAAGCCGAAGCCGCGCTTTTTCCCGCTCTGCTTGTCGGCGATGATCTCGGCCTTCTCCACGGGGCCGAACTGGCTGAAGTGCTGCACCAGGTCCCCTTCACCCACGTCCCCCTTCAGGCCGCCCACGAAGAGCTTCTTCACCTTGGCGTGCGCGCCGGGCTTGGCCGAGTCCTCCCGGGACACGGCCCGCTTCAGCTCCACCGCGTTCCCGTCCACCGCGTGGGGGGACGCGGCCATGGCGGCGTCCGCCTCCTCCACCGCCGAGTAGGTGACGAAGCCGAAGCAGCGGGAGCGCTTGGTCTGCGGGTTGAGCACGACCACGCAGTCGGTGAGGGTGCCGTAGGCCGCGAAGTGCTCCCGCAGCCCGGCCTCCGTGGTCTGCACGTTCAGCCCGCCGATGAACAGCTTGCACAGCTGCGAGTTCTCCATGCTGCCGCCGCTGCTGCTGCCGCCGCCGCCGCCGCGCCTGGGCCTGGCCCCGAGACTCCTCCTCCTGTTCGGGGGCAGCAGCTCCGGAGGTTTTTTCCCCCCTTGCTCCGTCTTGCCGCCTCTTCCCCCCGCCGCGAGCAGCGCGACCTCAGGGCTGCGGCGGCCGCCGGCGGTGGGTCCCTGGGCGCGACGCGGCGCCTCCGCTCCCGCCTCAGCGGCCCGGCAGCGCAGTCGGGGCCTCCCCGGTGCCGCCGCTCCCGCGGAAAGGCGGGCGGGGGTGGGGGCGAGCACAGGGCGCGCACAAAATGGCGGCGGCGGCTTCTCGGGAGCGCGGCCGGCGACTGGTGCCCACACAAAGGGGCCGCCGGGAGCCCCGCCCCCCGCGCACGCCCCGTGTTCCGCCGCGGCCAATGGGGGCGCGCCGCCAGCGCCGCCAGCCACTCAGCTTTAAGGGGGCGGAGCGGTGGGCGCGACGGACGCGCGCGGCGGCCAATCAGAGGGCGCGACCCCCGCCACGGCTCCGGGAGGTGCGCCGGTTGAAGGACGGTGCGGGCGGCCAATGGGGGGCGCGGGACGCGCTCGGCGCGCGCCGAGCGGAGGGGCGGGGCGATGCGCCGGGCCCGCGGCCAATCGGGGCGCGCGCTGCGGGACGGCGCGCGCTCCCTCCGCGGGCGGCCCCGCCCCGCGGCGCGCGGGGGGTCGCGCGGGAGCGTTTGAACGCGGGGACCGTTGGGAGCCCTGAGGGGGGACTCGTCCGGCCCCTCACGGAGCCCCGGGCGGGGCAGGGGGGCGGGCACCGCCGGGGTCACCCCAGAGCACATCGCGCAGCACGGCGTCCTCGCGGTTCCGGGGAGATCCCATACCGTCTCTGGGCAGTCTGTGCGCGGTCACTGTACGGGAAGGTTCTGCCTCATGTTCAGGTGGCCCTTTTCTGTGCATCAGTTTCTGCCCGTCGTCTCGCGTCCCATTGCTCGGCACCCCCGAGCAGAGCCTGGTCTCTCCTCCTAAGACCCCCCCCTTTGGACACCGACACTCCCGGACCCGCGGGCACAGCCCCGCCGGGCTCTGCTGTCCCTCTGTGTGTCCCTCGCCTCCCCCTCAGGGCATCGCCAACAGCGCGTTCCTCACTCCCCTCCTCTGGGGTTTACCCGCTCCGGTCCGTCCGCTTCCCATTTGCTCCCTCTTAGCGGTGGTTCTTTTCACCTTTGTGTCCATCCATCCCTTTTCAACACACTCCCAACTGCCCGGTCTGTTTTCTCAGAAGGACATTGAGGGGTCGGAGCGTGTCTCGGGAAGGGAACGGAGCTGGGGAAGGGGCTGGAGCAGCAGGAGGGGCTGAGGGAGCTGGGGGGGCTCATCCTGAAGAAAAGGAGGCTCAGGGGGGACCTTCTGGCTCTGCAACCCCCTGACAGGAGGGGGGAGCTGGGAGGGGTCGGGCTCTGCTCCCAGGGAACAAGGGACGGGAGGAGAGGGAACGGCCTCCAGCTGTGCCAGGGAAGAGTGAGATTGGATATCAGGAGAAAATTCTTCACAGAAAAGACTGTCCAGCCCTGGCACAGCTGCCCAGGACAGTGGTGGAGTCACCGTCCCTGCAGAGATTTAACAGAGGTGTGGATGTGGCACCTCGGGACATGGGTTAGTGGTGGCCTTGGCAGCGCGGGGGGAATGGTGGGACTCGATGAGCTCGGAAGGCTTTTCCAACCTGAACGACTCTGTGATTCCTTCTCACTCACTTTTCCAGCTACTGTTTCCTCCCCCGTTTCCTAGTCCTCTTTCCAACTCTATCACTGCCTCCTCATCCTTAAATCTCTGAAAAGGAGGTATTTTCTCAGAGAAATGACTAGAGATCAAGGGTATGTGAGCCCTATGAAATGACTAATAGCGAGATCAATTTCCTTTCCCTTTTTTTCTTTTTTTTCCTTTAATAGTACCTTAAACATTGCCAGCATGAAGACTGCAGCCACTGGGGTTTATGTTAAAAATTACACAGGAACTAAGAATGGCTTTTGCGGTGAAATGTTCTTTCCTTGAAGGTCAGTTCACAGTGTGGTTCAATTCACCCACCGTTACAGTTTTGCACTGGGCACCGTGTCAGGATGTAATTCCACAGTTGTCTGAGCTGATATGCTCTGGGATTGCTTTGCTCCAGCCCTGGAATCCTGCCTTTTCCCATGTGCCAGCCTTGATGCTTGTGCAAACACACAGCAATGCACTTAAGAGAACCGAGACAGCCAAAAATAATTTTATCACGAAAAAGAACTTAAGTTTTCAGCTGCCTCAGCTTTCTGAAACAGTTTATTTTCGCATGATCTGCTGGTGCTGGCAGGAGGAAGGAAGCAGAACTGCAACATCCCCCTGATAGAGAGGAATTGGAAATGCTCCCTAGGAGACTGGCAGACACAAGTGTAACACTGACTGTGCTGGAAGGTTGGTTAACCACAGCCCCAGAGGAAGTCCAGAGAGGCTGAACATGATGTCACATGTTTAAATCCATTTATCTCAATGCATGAACAGACACAATCATTTTATCTGGTAGAAAAGAGAATATGCTCATAGTGTCACTGAAGTGTTTGTGGTTTAAAAATAAACAAATATATCCTACTCTATTAAATAAAAAGCTTCTTCCCAGAGGCCATCTGCAAGCTCCACACAATTACAGGAAACACAAAACTATATTTCACCTACTAGTTATTGTAAAAACTGTGTGGCCCTTTGCCAGAAAAATCAATATGTTTCATGTAGAAAATAATCCATGAGAGTTTTATAGACCCATAATAATTTACAGCAAAAAAGGAAGAAAATTTAAGAGGAGCTTCTCGTGGCCTCAATGGATAACAAAGAAAGAGAAGGTTTGTTTGCAGCTCACTTTCTCTGCCTGAGAACAAGACAGACAAGTAGGCCAAAGAAGAGATCAGAGAAAGGAGTCACTGCTTGCATCAGGAGGAGGACATGAGGGTCTTTAAGACGTGAGTAAATCAGTAGGAAAAATAAGTCACTGACACTACTCAAGTGTAGCCCAAATCCTTCCTCTTCATTTGCACTTCTGATTAATGAAAGGAAAACGCCTTTCAGACAAACATTCCCATCACTTGCAGGTGAAAATGTCTCCTCTGATACTACAGAAAGGCCAAACTCCACTTGACCTAGTGTCCTTCTGTGGCCCTGGGGAAGGAGGTTTCCTAGACAGCTGAGCATCAGTTTCTTCTGAGTCTCTCAGACTTTCATACTTCCCAAGTCATCTGAGCTGCTGTGGAGATTCCAGCCGGACCTCTGCAATTCCTGTCGGATTCATGCCTGGTGAGGCATCCAGTCACCTGATCTGTGCACTCAGGCACTTGTTATACACATTCCTATGAACTAGGTGGCTTTCCCTGCTCCTGAAATGCCCTTTTCCACCATACCTTTGAACTGTTTCTAATTGTAAATGAGTAAATGCATAACCCTCTCCTATGTGTTTAAAAATTCCTAGGAAAGCACCATGCAAAAGAAATCTGTACTCTTCCCCTTCTGACAGGGCAGTTGCAGCAAAACATTGTTTCAACTCTGATAGCAACCTGTAGAATAAATAAAAATCATTGTATAAGCACCTGAAGTTTCTAAATTTAGGCACTTTTTCAGATAAAAGCTCCACCTGTGTCATCCACCTAAAGGAAATGTATTTCTCAAACCAGAAGCACTGGCCAAATAATGCCCTATGTTAAATGTCATCATAGGATATTTTACTTAGAGTGTCCTTAATTAGAGTGTTAGAAAGAAACCACATCGTTTTCATGCATACAACTTTCCAGTTATTCCAGTAGAAATCATACTGTCTGGAGTCCACAGGAGGGCATCACTGCTTAAGAGATCATAAAAAAGACATCTGAACAGTCCCTTTCCAGCACTAGGCTTCCTATGCTACTATATATTCTGAGTAAAAGATGATACAAAATAAGTTATTAAGGAATTCTTTATATCAATTTTTGTCACTAAAGAAACATCCTCTTGTCCTGCTCTTCAATGAGTCCAAACTGCCAAGACAGAAAAGGAACAATGAAGTTTTGGAAAAGGGCATGAGGGGCAATAGAAGAACATTAGTCACAAGTAGCTGTTATAAATATTTTATATAAACCTTCATATAAACACAAAATCATATTCTTTTAACTTGTTTCAACATCTTTGTTTTAAAAAAAATTAATCAACATCTGTTGACTCTGGAAGCCAGCCATGGTGATATAGAACAATTTAAGTATATCACTTGGATTTTTAATGAGTTTAAGTATGTTTTTTACTATAATGCAGTCCTCTAGACTTAGGTCTGGTTTTACCTTTCAGCAGATAGAAAGCATTTTGAAACCCACAGGAATCCTTCTTGCAGACGTTTTGCTGAATTAGTTCTGCATTGACTATAACAACACCATCTTAGCTACACTTCACCCAGGTTTTTCTAACTGTGCATAGGTGGAACAGTTGGGAATATGGAAGATCAACGATAATTTCCCACATCACCCTGAGATCTGCACACATTCAGGCAAGGGTTTTTAATCTCATCATTTCAAAGAGATATTATTAGGCTTTTGGAAGTCCCACTCTTAGCCAAACCAACACCTCAGGCAGAGAGTAATTGTGCGGGTCATAAGAAGACATTTTGGGTAAAACATCCAGCAGCACCAGAAGCTTCCCCATCCTGGCACCTTGGTTTAGCTACAGGTGTGAAAACTTGTGGAAGATCTACAGCTGTTTTTGAGAGAGCTCTTGCCTTTTTATCAAAGGTTTATCTTTCACTCTGTTCAGCTGGTTTTATTTTAATCTGCATGAACATCAAACCTGTGATCTTACTTTGGAGATTCTAATGAATTAGCACTGGTTGGGAGAGGGGTTTTTGTTGAAAAAGACTGATTAAAAAGCACTGAGAGGGAACTGGATAGTCCTTTGTCTCCCTAAAGTTTGAACATGACACCCCTCAGGATAAAAATATCTCCCCTGTGTGAATTCTGATGGGGAATAAAACACTCCCCTCTCTTGTATCTGCTTAATGCAAAATAAGATATCTACAGATAAAAGGGAAACTACAGAATAACCCAGAGGAACTATTTCTTCAGTAAGTGGTATCAAAGTTTATCTACTGAACAAAATCTTCCCTGAGCTCTTTGTAAGGGGAGTTTGCTGAAGAGAGAAACACACCTTTGTGAAGGGTGAAGTGGGAAGTCATCGGAGAATTGAATTTGCATCCTTTTCTTTGGACTTACATTACATTTTTCCTTAAATCCTGCCCTCCCTCCTCTTGCCTCTGAAGTTCAATTTCTCTTTCCCTCTTTCATCTTTTCACTCTTCTGTAATAATGCTTGATTTCCTTTCTTCCCTTTCCTAAAATTTTATATAAAAGCTGGTCATAATTTGAAGTGATAGGATGAAAGTAAGGCAGCAAAATATGGTCTGAAAAGTCAAGGTTCTTGTGAAGGATCAAAGAACATAGCAATGCTGTGACAGATGTGAGAGGGGAGATCTTTCACTGTATCTTAGTCCAGGATCATAAGTTTTGCTAAGGGAAGACCTGGAGCCAGCAGCAATCTCGGCCACACTCTGATCTTTCTCATCTGCAAATCTTTCATTATGTATTTTCCAGTTGAATTAAAATCTACTTGCTTTTTATTTTTTTCCCTTAGCTATTCCTAGCCTCCATCTATTTCTCATTCCACAGAACCTCTGTAGGGTGGTTTTGTGGAGCTTTTGCATGACTGACATTTAGCTTTGTTTGAACACAGCAGGCAGAGTTGTGCCATGAAGCTCAGTAAGTACCTGCCTGGAATTAGCTGTAAGACATCCGTGCTATTCAAGAAATTTTAAAATGAGGTGGTGGGAAGTGAGCCTTCCAAGGCACAAAATAGCAATCTAGAATTCATATTTTGAATACAGAAAATCAAAACTGCTATTACAGTTTGAAACATGCTGGAAAATTGAAACAGATTAACAGGAAAAACCTTTTGATTATATAAGTATTTCTTAATTAACAATTAGGACACTGAAAGATGTCATGGCATGAGAACAGCAGGGTTTGGTGCTCACAGTGTTGTTATAAAAAGACTGTAGAATGGGGAAAAAACAAACCAGAGAGACACTTTATCATATTCCTCCCAAGTCTGTGAGCTATTGAAATAATTCATTTTTTGGCAGAGATCACTTTGGGTAAAAATCAGCTGGAGAAGTTCTGGAAAGATACAAAGAATTGAATCAGGATTTGGAAAGTGGAATCTATTATAAAATATGAATTAACACAGTCACACTCCTATTACAATTACTCACATATCTTATCTCTTTTTCAGTGAGAACAGTGACTTGGCTGACCCAAAAAATCAAGATGCTAACCTTCCAGCCAGGGAGTATATCCATCTCCATCTCTGTGCCAACTGAATAAGGTCCAGAAATTAGCCAACAGTTCGTGGCATGACATAATTTTAAAAATGAATATGCCATTATAAGTAACTCATTTATAGTTAAATCAGATTTTCAAACAGTTGACTTTTCATTCTAGGCATGAGCTAATTGAGAATCGGAATTAAGAATCAGAATGAGGATGTTGCAAAGCAGTCCTCTAGAGCTATGCAGTATAATGGAGTGAAACCTAAACTCCAGGTAGGGAACACGAGTGATTTTTGTGATAATTTTTTTCCAATTAGGAAAAAAATTTTGAATCATGGAGCAGTGCTCAAAGTTACACATACACATCACTGGGGAAAAAATTACAGTGCATACTTAGCTAATATTCAGATGTTGCTAGTTTGGTCACATTAGAAGCTGTTTACTGAAGATCCCTTAGCAGGGTGTTGATCTCTCCACAAAACAGGGAAATGTGCAGGGACTGTGTTTTTCCTCCATCAGAGCACATTATCTTACTTTCCTGGCATTAACCGGCACATCTGACACTAACACAGGAGATTTCCAATTATTCTTGTTTATTTTTCTAGGCCTCTTTGAAGTGCTATAAGGAATAGTGCTTATTAGGAGGAAATATTCCTGGAGAAAGACTTGGGGTTGTTGGTTGACGAGAAGCTCATCACG
The DNA here is from genome assembly GCF_001604755.1 of Lepidothrix coronata. Lineage (NCBI taxonomy): Eukaryota > Metazoa > Chordata > Aves > Passeriformes > Pipridae > Lepidothrix > Lepidothrix coronata. The sequence goes on along the minus strand of NW_016690324.1, from coordinate 1,822,715 downwards.
AGCTGGGAATGTGTGTTTGCAGCCCAGAGAGGCAAAGGTGTCCTGGGCTGCAGCAAAGGCAGCGGTGAGGGAGGGGATTCTGCCCCTCTGAGACCCCCCCCTGCAGTGCTGCCTCCAGCTCTGGAGCTCCCAAGGTAAGAACTATGTGCATCTGTTGGAGTGAGTCCAGATGAGGCCATGAAGATGCTCCAAAAGCTGGATGCTCCAAGTAGCTCTACTATGGAGCCAGGCTGGGAGAGCTGGGGGTGTTCAGCCTGGAGAAGAGAAGGCTCTGGGGAGACCTTGGAGCCCCTTCCACTGCCTAAAGGAGCTCCAGGAGAGCTGGAGAGGGACTTTGGACAAGGGCCTGGAGGGACAGGATGAGAGGGAATGGCTTCACACTGACAGAGGGAAGGGTTAGATGGGATATTGGGAAGGAATTCTTCCCTGTGAGGGTGGTGAGGCCCTGGCACAGGTTGCCCAGAGAAGCTGTGGCTGCCCCAGCCCTGGAAGTGTCCAAGGCCAGCTTGGATGGGGTTTGGAGCAACCTGGGATAGTGGAAGGTGTCCCTGCCCATGGCAGGGGGTGGAACTGGGTGATCTTTAAGGGACAGAACCCTTAACACTCTGTAATTCCATGACCCTTCAGAGATGTTACAGGTCACTGAACCAGCTCTTGGCTGATCTGCTGTTAAAGAACTGTTTCACCTGGGAAGCTGAGAAATTCCACATCTGTACTAAATCTTGCTTTCTGAGGAAGGGGCTGCACCAGGAACAAGCACTTCTGCACAGCTACATGAGAGAAGCAACTAAGCAACAGCAAAAGTTTAGAGTGATCAACCACCAGCCAAGATTCCTGCTGGGCAAGGAATCATGTAAATGCCAAAGCAAAAGGAGAACTCGAAGGACTGATGTGCTAGAGAATTTTTCACCAACACATTGTTGTCAGTGCAACAGAAGTTACTACAAACTTAGACTTTAAAAAACTGTCTATTATGGTGCTTCACCCATCACTTAATACTGAGCGCTTTAGAAACAACATGATCATTGATAAAAAGCAAACACAATTCTGGTATCCATTAACCTGTTTTGCAAACAGACACTCCAGCATTTGACTGAAAACGACGTACCACGATCCCTCCTACACAGCCATAGGTCCCACTCAGCATACACACCTTTGACATCAGGCTTGAGCACACCAGGAGCAGCTACACCCACAGGCCTCTGATGCTGGATGTGATCTAACTCACAACAGGTTACAGCACAATTAAATCCACACGAGGCAGCAGGTTGATGTGACCATAAAACCGAGGGATCTCACTTTAAACACTCCAGTTTTTCCGCAGATGAAGGACTGCACAGAGTTATATTGGAAACAGAGGCGTATGTCAATAAGCAAATTGACCTTTGAAATTTTTAAATAGAATCAGAACATCTTTTAATTTTGTTGACTTATTCCCTTTATAAACACATAATGCATTTTTATGGCTTGTTCTGACGCCTATCTTGCACACTGCATGTTCAAGTCCTAATTCACTTCCTCGGGTTACAGTACAACCAGAAGCAGAATTTCTAAAGTACTCTGGTAAAGCTTTGTTTTTGTAGTATTTTTGACATAACCAAAACCAGCAAGTTCTAGAAATGCTTTAGAAAAGTATATTCACATTGCTTGATTGTAGCATTTTTGGTTAAAATGTCAGAACTGCCAGACCACACCTAGAATAAAAAGCAATGGGCTTAACTAAAGAGAAGGAAGTTTTAGGGGGAGGTGTTAAGGAGTCTTCCTAACAGTATATTAGGCTGTTGAGTACCTAATGTAGGATTACCACAGATGGTTAAAAAACAGGCTGGACAAACACATCATGGATAGATAGAAATATATGAGAAGCAGGAGGTTTGTCTGGGGATGACAGAGGCCCCTCCACCCCATCCCTAGTTTCTGCAAATACAGTAGCATGACAACCAACAATATTTCCAGGTAATTAGTTCTAAACAGCAGTTTCATCAGTATTGCTCATCCCAACAATCCTGCTACTGCTTTTCAAAAATCATTCTCTCAAAAAAAAACCCAGATTGAGATATTAGGGCTTAAGTGGACCCAGGTAATAATTCAAGAGTTTATACAGCAATTTACCACATCCTAAGAAAAACAGTTCCTTTCCTATCCCATAAATGTCCACTCTAAATATTTAGTAGGGAAACACTGAATTGAATACTAATATTTGTAAATAAGTGACTGAAAAATATATGAACTTTTACTGGAAAAACAATAATAAAAATAATGCCCCTTTTCACCATGTGCTAATGCAATGTGCCATGCTTTGCTTTTCAGGAATATTTTTATATCTGTGGAGTATGAGCTAAAATATCAATTTATAGTGAAAATCTCATTATCTTAATTGCAATAAGGTCAATGATACACTTAATAGGGTGTGCATGCTCTTTCCAAGCAGGTTAATGTACAGTCATATCAGTTCAGAAAGCAATATGCCATCTGCAGATATTTATATATGAAATCCAACATAGGGAAAACATTTGTACTACAGAACAGATTAAATAATTGCGAATGAAATTGCAAGATAAGGTGTTTGACAAGGTGGAGGGAAACTGCACAGTGGAGGAAAATCCATCCCCATGACTACTGGTCCTTCCTCCTCCCTGCTCACTGCTGTTCGCCTCTTCTTGGATTCCAGAGCTTGTTTTATTCCTCAGCAGCCTTCCTGCAGCCTGGTGGATTCAGCACACTGGGAAATTGTGGATCTGTGGTTTGTTTCAGGAAGAGAAGAAGGGAGAGTTTAAGTATTGCTTTAGCAGCAGATGGCTTTGCTCCGGATTCTGTTGTACACAAAGAAGATGTTTTTGCTGGCTCTGTAAGCACAAAAAGGGAAGAGGAAAATTGTTAAAGGCAGTGTGGATATGACTTGAATTTTTCAGCAGGTAAGAAGTCAGAAAATCTGTAAAACTCTGGCAAAAGTTACTGAAATATATCTTTTAAAGCATTATTTTCTTTTGAACCTCCCATATTTAAAATTTAATGGGAAATTTCCTCCACATGTTGTCTGTGCAATACTTTGGAACTTAATTAACAATGTTTGTAATTGAAACATTTACTGGTCATCTTGAAGGGATGGGACTATTCATCTTTATCACAGGTAAGCAAATACTTAGGAAAGAAAGCCTTTTTAAAACTTATTTTATTTTAAACCTATCTTTTGCTTAGGAACATTTTAGTGATGTTTCTGCAGACAGAGGAATGAAACAACTAGGCTGAGGGGTCTCTAACAGCTTATAGTGTTAAACTCTCACCATGGTAGAGAATCTTTTTAAAAATGCATGAATTAGAGGTTGAAGTAATTAGTTCTTTCTATTTAACACTTCAATTCTGATATCAGCTGTAGCTGTGGTTCAAGGACACTGATTCCACATTCTCTAACATTTTTTAGCTTTAAAAATGCCAGTATTTATTACAATATAGTTCAACATTCAGTAAGTATTAGAGTAACTTATTTTTTTTAATTCTATGAATATTCCAGTTGTTTAACAAGACAGGTGTAATGGTTTTATTGCCAAGGAAATGTTTAAATTGCCTTGCAGAATGGCAGGTACTGCACTTTTTAACTCCCAGTACAAACCAAACAGTGCAAAGTAATTACACTTTTTCCTGAGAAAAGGACAGTGCAGATGGAGAGTGTGCCTAAAACTGATGTAGTGAGTGAACTGATTAGGTCAGTACAGAGACTTTTCCCAAATGCCAAGGAAGCCCTACCAGCCACCCTGAATCCTTGGGAGAGGACATTCAGCACTTGCTATCAAACTGTGTGGTGCAACCATGGATAAATAAGCAAGCTTAGCAAATAGTGCATAAAATATTACAAACTTGGCTCAGCCCCATGGCCTTTGAGCCCCCACAGCTTCTCCTGCTCACATAAAAAGCAGGGAAGAGCAGAGGTTGTCTCGGAAGGGATCTGCTCCCAGTCCAGTTCCCCTGCTGACACCTGACCTCTTCTCAAGGGCCAGGGCTCAGATCTGTGCCAGGTGACCACCACAGGCAGTCCAAAGAGAAGGACCACCCTGGGGGCAAAGCAGCCAGACTTTGGACCCTTACGCTTCTCCAGTGGCAGCAAAGCTCATCGGGGCAACAGCTGCCACTGTTGGTGGTAAATGTACCATTTACTGCCTCTTGCTCTCCCAGCACATTCATCCCTCAGTGGGACAAATCCAGCCAGGCAATTAGTGCTGCTCCAGGGAAAAGTGGTTTGCAGTGCAATCCAGGAAAGAGGGGCTGTTGCCCAGCCACTGGGTGTGACTGTGCTCGATCCACAACCCCTGTCCCTGCTCCTGGACTTGTTAGGAGAAGAGTTTTTGGAGGCTGGAGCACACATAGTCAGGTACCCAGCTCTTGTTCTTGCCCTGCTGGAGCAGGGACACCTGCAAGGGACTACAAAATCTATCTGAGCCATCAGACTTGAATGGCTTTTGCAGAATGATTGTGCAGGTTTCCATGCCATTCCCTCAATATAGCTGTAACCAAGCCAGGTGCATTATTTAGGGAGTCTACAGGGCTTAATGCCAGCCCTGACCACAAATTAAGTCATATTTGGAACATCAGGGCCACATAGAGTCACATAAATCTACAGCCACTTCCCACTCCAACAGGAGTATGCTGGTTGAAAGGGATATTTTAATCAGGATGAGAGTGGTAATAGATGCTCCAAAGGTGGTTGTGTTGTCTTTTGTTTGGGTTTGGGTTTTTTTTTTTAGAATCTTAATTTGAAGCATCCAAACTTACGTCAAACAGAAGTATCAGGATAAAGCAGTGCAGGATATTACTCTGGCTGGAATATTCTTTGAGTGTCTGGGGGGCAAGCAGCTACAGAATCATTCCCATTTTAACCCTGGATTTGGTGTTTAATCTTGTGCACACAAGCCAAACTTTTTTTTTATTCTTAGTGATTAGATAATGGCAATCATTTCTATGACAAGGTTGACAAATCTTCTATACATAAGCAAATTATTTCTAGTAACAATAAAACGTCTACCTAACCCTTCTTCTTTTTGTGCATCCTCTTTAACTTCCCACTGCTTCTTCATTCTCCTTTCTCCACAGGCTCTCAACACTATTACTAGGGGTAAAGAATTATCTCCTTCCTGCTAGTTTTCCAATAACTTCAAAAAGGAATTAAGGTGAGTTAAAGTTGAGTTTTGAAAGGTATATGTGTAGAACATATACCTATTTTAAAAGTAACTGTTTTCATCCTTCTTTTTTTCCTTTCCCAGGTTGAAATAACCTCTTTCTGGCCAGAAAGCTGGTGAGCCTTTAATTTAACTTTTTCACTTAGTGATAAATTCAACCCCACCAAGATATTCTGCTGAACCTAATTCTTCTCAATAATATTAATTTTATAACAAAAGAACTGTGCTAATATCAGATTTTTTGCTTGACACCTGTTTAAGTTGGAGCTGAAAGAAGAATCAACTCTGTGTCTCTTGAGTACATGTTGCATTTAACCACAAAAAAATGTAAGGGCATCATATGTCAAACTTGTACAACAGTGAACAGTGCATAGGGAAATGAAACAACCCTTGGTAACTCCTGACAGAGAAAGAATTGTGTGTACAACCACAATTTGATCTGTGTTTGGTTTACATTTTTCTCAAGTTAAGTTGAGGAAAAAGGCCATGCTACCTTCAGTGCATCAGCAGAACAGGAAACTGCCTTAAAAATATCATTCACAGAGGTGTTGAATACCACTTGAGCTCAAGCACACATAATTTTGATCAATTCAGGAGGATTTGGTGTATTAGCTCACATTGCTTTGTAGTTCTAAAGAAAATATAAGTGTGATGTCTAAGCTAGCAATGTGATGGCAGGACCCAGTTCTTCTTTTCTGATAATACAAAAGCAACTAATTATCCTCCTTGGAATTCATTAACCTTGCTAAATCTTCAGCAGAGACAGATCTTAAAATATTTCATTCTGAAAATCAAACTTTATCCACAGTTGGTAGAAGAGGATTTGTATGAAAATGCCCATACAATTTTAACCAGAGCTGCTATCACTGCTGTTTCTTGTACACCACAGTCCCGGCTCAGTGTCAGAGCAGAACCTCAGAAAGGTGACATCCACCTCCATCCATAGATATACATAACCCCACTAATAACCACTCACTTTGCCAGTACTGTAATTAATCAGATTTGCTCAAAACCTTAAGGACACCAACTGCAATGACAGACCCACAGTACTCACTACTTTGAAAAGCTCCATACCAAGTATATTCTAAATAACACAAGGTTTTGTCCATAGGTTGGGAGATGCCTCACGATGGATAAAGCCATTCAGCACCCCAGTGAGATCCTGTCCAATCAAACTGTCTCTAACTTTAGCTTTTCTCAGTTTTTGAACTTTGACACATGCCAGCTTTCCTTCCTTGCAGAGTTCTTGCTTATCACAGCTTACACCTTAGTTTTACTGGTGGGGCTTTTTGGAAATCTTTGCTTGATTATTATAATAAAGAGACGGAAAGAAGCTCAAAATGTTACCAACATTTTGATTGCCAACCTCTCTATATCAGATGTCTTGATCTGTATCATGTGTATTCCTGTCACAGTTGCATACACCTTAATGGACCACTGGATATTTGGGGAAGCAATGTGTAAAATGGGTTCTTTCGTACAAAGTTTATCTGTCTCAGTCTCCATTTTCTCACTTGTACTCATTGCTGTTGAGAGGTACCAGTTAATTGTGAACCCACGTGGCTGGAAGCCTAATATTTCACATGCTTACTGGGGAATTCTTCTCATCTGGGCGCTTTCCCTCGTGATATCCCTTCCTTTTTTAATATTTCACCAATTAACAGATGAGCCCTTCAAACACCTGTCTTTCCACAGTGATTTCTACAAGAACAAGGTTGCTTGCATCGAAGCATGGCCATCTCTTACAGAGAGACTGATTTTCACCACCAGCCTGCTGGTTTTCCAGTACTGCTTCCCACTGGGGTTTATTTTTATCTGCTACCTCAGGATATTTGTATGTCTTCGAAGGAGACGCTTTAAAATAGACAGGATGAGAGAGAACGAGAGCAGGCTGAGTGAAAGCAAAAGGATTAATGTGATGCTGGTATCAATTGTTGTGACTTTTGCAGCTTGCTGGCTGCCTCTCAATATATTCAATGTGGTCTTTGACTGGAACTACGAGGCACTAATGAGCTGCAATCACAACCTGGCATTTACCATCTGCCACCTCGTGGCCATGATCTCAACGTGTATCAACCCCATCTTCTATGGATTTCTGAACAGGAACTTTCAGAAGGATTTGATAGTATTAGCTCACTACTGCAGATGCTCAGCATCACAGGAGGAATATGAAAATATTGCCCTTTCAAATCTGCAAACTGATGCATCTAAAGGGTCTCTGAAATTAAATAATCCCCATGTGGAGATATAAAAGAATCCAACAGCAGTTTCCAAAATTTTGTGTTTTGTTGCAGATGGCCTCTTTCTGTAGGTCTTGGTCATGTTACCATCAAGTTTAGAGGAAGTTTTTACATTTAATTCAGCAAAATCAGGATTATGCTTCCATAGGCATACTCTTAACAGGTACTTAATGATAGTGTTAATGCTAATAAACCACTTCCAAGAGTCATAAAGATCAATAATAAGGAATTATAAACAGTATTAACATCTTACTTTTTTAATCCACAGTTTCAAAGTCACTGGCATCCAACCTTGGCTCTAAAAAATCATTTCCATTTCAGCCACTGATGGAATGTCCTCCCTAAACACCAACTTCCCCCAAGTAAACCCTGAACGCTGTGGTGTTCCTAACTTCAGCATCCTTTCTCACAGTTTTCTGGCCTTTTGATTTTCCTGCCCTACACTGATCCCAGCCCTGGTTAATCTGCAGGTTACAGGCAGTTCACACTGTAAGGAAGGCCCCTGAATTTATCCTAAGCCTCCATCACCTTCCTTTCAGCCCCAGCATGCAGTTTGTTTTGGTTCAGTACCAGCCCAGCCCAGAAATCGTATTTTAACAAGGGAAAAGGCTAGAGCTGGAATTCTATCTTTTTTTTATGAGCACTAAAGCAGTTGAAAACTTGATTTGCTGCAAAGATGTCTTCACTGAGATTGTTCTTGCTGTTCAAGATGAAATACATATTTAGCATTTCTCCTAAAAGCATTGCATTCTTCAAACCACCAGCACGGATCATTGCTTTTGCTCTTACCATCACCACTGGTCCCTACAATAGACCTTTTAGAATCTCCATTATCAGACAAACACACTATGAATTTAGAGTAAATTTTGTTTTAGCTACTTACCCAGATTTCTCTTTGAGTAGAAAATTAGGTCTGCATCTTCATTGCAGCAATATCTTTCTCCACATTTCTGCACTAGCACGAGGCCACACTTGAGCAGATGTGGTCATTTCTGTCCAGCTGTGTTTGCAAATAGTTTCTTTTGTAGCACAGAGCATAGAAGCCTAAAGGTGTAATATTGAACACAACTCTTTTCAGACTAAAACATTTTAAAAATCGCTTTCCAGTGTGGTCATAAAAAAATAACCAGACTTATTTGTCATCCATGCTACAGTGATAACATAAGTTATCAGTTTATATTGGGCTATTTAAATACAATACTTAGAACAATTTAGTCCAACAACTCACCTTGCTTCCTCTTGTTCAAGTGAAATATAATTAATTACTTCTATTGCTAAAGTCCTTTCTTCTTCTGAGTTTTTTAAAACCCTTGTTTTAACACTTGCACATAAAATTCCTTGCAATGCATTCCCTAACTTTAGCAATTTACCAGTGCCCCACTTAAAAGAATTAACATTTATATTACAGTGAGCTCCTTGCTGATTCAGCTGTGATGAAACTTACCTTAAGGCCACAAAATTCTCTTGGAGAGGGACCATCATTTTCCATAGTCAAGCAGTTCTTAAAGGATTCCTTCAGGCCACAGTTCTCTCACTGCAGCATCAGTTCAGACTGGCTGCATCACTCTGCTCATCAGAGCAGCTCTGTGAGAGGAGCCTCACCAGCTCTTGCAGATACTCTGGATTATTAAATGCCCCCTGATTCACCCTGAGTAAAAAGACCTCGTTGAAATCCATCAGTGTCTGAGCCCACAGAAGTCTTAAGGTCAGCCCTACTCACTGGAGCAAGAAAGGCAGAATTAGCAACACAGTAATCAAGTATCTGAGTGACAGCTATGGATTAGTTTTGGCATCATTTAGTATTTTTTTCTAATTAGATCCAATATCATACATGTGCACTGAAGTGTATAAACCATAACTTAAATATCTGCCTTGAAAAGAAACCAGGAGACAGATAAATACCTAATAAAGGCCAATGATCAGACTGATAAGAGTATCTCAGTGTTAATTAGTTCCATTAACTCCACCCCTCGATCACTGGGCTCCCTCTGTTGCTGGTTTACACCATCTGCTTGTTCAGCAAATGGGTTTTTAACCAAGGTAAAAGCAGCAACTTGCAGTCGATGACACTGTGACCACACCACTCACGCCCGAGGGGCTGGTGTGTGCTCTGGTGAGGGGGAGCTGATGGAGCTCGTTCTCTCATCAGTGAGACTCCAGGGTAATAATGGGGGTCACTGTCTTCGTTCCACTTGCTTAAATGAGAGCAAACCTGATCCAGGAACTTCACTTTTCTTGGAGATTCCAGTGCCTGTACAGAAAGTCACCTAATACTGCCAAAAGACCATTCACTGAACAGATCATTTTAACAAATCCTGGTGGCATTCCTGCAAAAGGCTGGGCTATCAGCTGGATTTCCCTGAGTTTGGAACACAGATCTCTCTGTCTTCCTCATATTTAAGCACAGTTTACAGCTTCAGGGCCCATGCTGAAAGCAATCTACAAGCACAGGACATTCACAGTTTAATTTATTAATATTGGCACAACAGTTCAGATTACTCTCAGTTCTCACAGAAGTGTCTCAGACAGTATTTGGAGTTTGACTCAAGCTCAGCTGAGATTCCCACGTATGAACTTGGCTTAAGTGGCTCCCATACCAGCATTCCCATCCCTTAGGCACACCCAAGTGTGCTTAGTTTTATAGCAGAGGTGGTTTTGGTATCACATCCCAAGTGCTTTAAACACAGCCACAAAATTAACACTGGTTTAAATTAAGTGATGCTGATGGACGGTCTCCCTTTACTGACTCTCCCTAGAAGTGCTTGGGCAGTGCATCAGCCAGGCACAAAAAAGATTGCCACTGCTTTTTGTAACACCAATGGTCTGCTCACGACATCCTGATCAAACTTAAGCAATCAATTTTTCCTTCCAGTCTGAATCTTGGCATAAGAAGGTTCTTCATTAGCAAGTGGCAGCATTTCCAGCAGTGACTTCCTCAGAATCAAATGTGAACAATCATACTTGTGCCTTGATTTCTTCTTCTCATTTCTTCCTCTCACTTTCATTTGACTCAAGTGCTGATGCTCCATTTCTGTCCTGAGCAGTTATCAAGTATCTCTTCTTGATGCTGCATTTATAAAAATCATTGTTAACTGAACAGAGGATCATCACAGTCCTGAAGACTCTCAGTACATCCAGTGGCTTCGTGTGCATCCTGATACTGAATTTCCAGGCAAGTCAGTAGGAGTGAGATGACTTTAACAGGAATAGGAACAGAGTTGCTTGTTTTTAAAGCATAAGTATTATGGACTCCAGCATGGTGTGTGATAGTGATACATGTAACTACAATATGCAATGCCTAAGGATGGCTCAAGTTAAACTGGCAAATGTTGCCCTGTGTTGGGTAATGTTGATAACTTTATTTCTTCTCTTTGTATTGATATAGCAAGTAGACAAAATTCTAACAGCCTTTCTCACCAGAGAGTTGTTCCATGATCACAGAATCATGGAATATTCTGAGTTGGAAGGGACCCACAAGGATCATCAAGTCCCAGCTGGAGGACTGTGAGTTTCCTCAGGGGAACAGCAACATGGATTTAATTATTGAAAACTAGAGGGGGAACCTGAACTCTCAAATGCTATCCCAATGTACAAACAATCTCTTGGGTTGTTTTTTTTTTAAAGTGCATCAGAGCTTTGTTCAAGTGGTTCAAGTTGTGTAGACCAGACTAATATATTTATAAACATCCTTGTAAATGAACATACCCTTACTTGTCTGTGTATTTTATGGTTGATTGGTTTAAGTGTAGGCACATATAACTAGGGTTAGATACTTGGGAACTGGCATTCATTGTGGAAATGATTCTGCTGAGCAGAGAGATCAATTGATTATTGACTGTAATTCTGTCTGTGACAAAGGCAGTGCCAGTGCTGTGTGTGATTTAAAGACTTTGATTGCTCCCATCGGCTGACAAATAAATATTACCCTGTGTAAAACTGCCTGGTGAATTGTACTGTCTGTGACAGGGGTAGGACAGTTCTCATGTGCCCAAAGGCCAAGAATCACCAAGAGGTCAAAGAAAAATGGAAAGCCTGCTGCAGATGGAAAGGGTGGCCACAGAGCAGATAAAACACAGCTCAGGGGCACAAAGGCACTCGGGAGGGGACTTGACCAGAGCACAGATGTCAGGAGGGAGCTGCTGACACACTGGAGGCAAAGGAGATGGAGGAGAGGACACAAAGACTGCTCTGAGGAAGAGGGATGACCTGCAGAGATGCCCTGGCAAACCCAGAGGGGTACAAATTACACTCCAGAGATACCACTGTGCCAAGGTGACCCTTTAAAGCATCGGGATGAACCAAGAGGAGAGACATAAAAAATAAAAGACATGACAAAAAATTAAAAAGCAACAGGGTATGTGACAAACAAGAAAAAAAATTAAAATGGCCAGCTTGATGAAAGGAGAGAGAAAATTTAAAAGCTGAGGGGTACAAGGCAGAGGAGAAAAAAATTAAAATAGGGAAAGAAAAATAAATAAAAGTAGATACAGAAAAACAATTCAAAATAAGAGGAGAGCAAATCTATAACAAAGCTTTGAGAAACCTCACAATGAAAGGTCAGATGGACAGCAGATGTACTTAGTGGAACCTGATAGACTCCATAAATACAAAACTGTCCTTTCAATTCTATGCTAATAAGACACTTAGAAATATTCCACAATGGCAACCTTAGAATTATCTTGTCTGGTATCACTCATTTTTAAACAAGGTTCCTTTGGTTTCCATGCAAATGCACTGACTGATGCCTTTTATTTTATTTCATTTCATTTCATAGGCTTCTCCATTAGTCACAGGCTATTTACATAATGTGATGGAATTGGCACCTGTGTGGAGCTGTTCTCCGAACAGAATTCACTTCAACCTCAGGCCTAATGAGGAAAACTTGTTAATTTGTGTAGATGTCAGGGCTGTAACAGCTCCATGAATTAGTTCTTCCAGCCAGGAATGGCTACGAGAGTCACAGGACGCTCTCAAAGTTTGGGTTCCCTCTAAAGAGAATCTCTCAAACCCCTTTGTCAGCTCCTTTGTTAGGCTGGAGGCTTCTGCAGTGCTCAATTCCATGAATTTGGAGCCGCAGTGCCGGAGGAGGCTCCGGGAGGCCCAGATTTCCCAGGCACTCCTGCAGTGACTCTGCACAGCCTCCACCTCCACAGGCTCCCAGGGCACCCTTACATTTCCCAGCACATCCAAGTCTCTCCCATGCTCAGTACAGGCCAAGAGATTTTTCTGTTAACAAGCTACAAAAACACTACTTTGGGGACTAAAATCACTTGGATAGTGTAGTTGTGTCAGATGATTCCATGCTTTAATTTCTACCTCAAAGCTATCTTAGGATTTGCCATCATTACAACCATTAAAAGCCATCCCATGACTGTAGTCTGACCATATTCCCGTTTTTCCTCAAGTAGTTGTCCAATGGGAGCTGCTTAATCCACATCAGTGTGTTGGGTTTGGGAGTGTGGGGGGGTGTTTGGGTTTTGTTTGCTTTTCAAATAAGTGTAATGACTCTTCTTACACATGAGATGTCAATCTAGGCAAGAATAAAATTCAATAAGTTTTGTGTAGATCAAAACAAGAAAGGAGATCCCAGGACAGTCTCTCCAAGCCAACTGTACCATTTTTCTGGAATTTCCTCAACAAAACTATTTAGCTCCCCTCCCCTTTCACATAACTGCAGGAACCTGACAGCAACTACAGCCTTGCAGTCCTTACCCATTCCCATTGCCTCTTGGGCAGATCCCACTGCTGAAGGAGCTCTCTTTGGCTGCAGGATGAATGCCAAACAGCGTGGATTTTGGGGAAGAGGCTTGCCTCTGAAGGTGCAGGGAAGGAGCTGAACAGAACAGAGCCAAGACAAATGCTCAGTGGAGCTCAGACCCTGGAAGATACTCAGGAAGACTCTGCAAGAAAATGGAGATACAGGTTACAAGCCTCAGAGTAGATTGTAACAGCATGTAAATATACACATATGTTTAACTCAACGCACCAGCAGCTATCTGGGCTGTCAGAGAAAAAATTGTATTTGAGCATCATGTCTTCACAGGACACTTTTACAGAGTCAAAAAGGCACGGGGACCATTTCGTATTTAACTTGCACCGGAGGGAAATCCACACACACACACTGCAAAGAGCAGGAGGAGCCTGGGACACTGGGCTGCTCCAGCTGTGCTGCAGGATGGGCTCTGCACAGCCTCGCTGGGTGGCTCCAAGTTTATTCTCTTTTGAGGAGCTCCAAAGTAAAGGTCAGAGGGACCTCACCACACCCACAGGGCGAGGCTAATTATCCTCCTAAAGGATAATTAGCCAGCAAATAATCTCTTTTAAGATATCCAGGCCACTATTTCACTATTTGTAAAGAATATCTTTATCAGTCAACCCAGCAAGGCTGTCAGCATGGCATGATACCCTACCAGCACACATTCACATCTGTGCATTTCAAGTGGCTTTACGTCCCTTATTGCTTCCAGCTCTTTATTCCCAGACCTTTCTGACTGTGTGAGCAGGTCAAGTTCTCACTTACACCAAATTCACTGTGCACTCCTGCCCTGGACAGAAATCAGACGTAGAGATCTCCTCCTTGGGACTGGTGTCTTTTGTCCTTCATAGCAACCAACACCAGACATGTCTCTCAGGCAGCCTGAGCTTTCTCCTCAAACTGGCTCTCAAGGTCTGTTGCCACAGGCACCGTCTGTCTCCAGCCTTTGTCTCGGCTGAGAGCACAGAAACACTCTCACACTCCACACTCCAGTGGCTTTGAAGCCACCATCCATGTCAGTGACCATAAACATGATCCAGGAGAGCCAATTCTCCGTCATCCACAACCTCTGAGTGCTGCAGAGGTCAGATGCCCCACGTTTTTCAGACAGAACCCCCAAAACCTAAGGCATACGAGGGTATAACCATCTTTTGAAGTGCTCTTTATTAACTAAAACCAGCTCAAATTTTGCCTGTGTTTAGACTTGCAAACAAAACCATCGTCACACTGCACTGAATCATCAGCTGAAGTGAGAGAAGTCCTGTGACTGACCAGGAGCAAGATTGCTGGTTTCTAATTAAAGATGAACTTGTGAGACTCCTTTAAAAACTGGCCACAGAGTTAGTATTGAATGCAAAAGCAAAATCCGAGTTGACTGAAAGGTCAGCAAACCCAGGGAGATAATTACTGCTTGATGTTCCAGGAAACCCAAGCTCTGACACTAAGTTTAAAAAAAGAAAAAAATGCCTTTGATGAACGATAACAAAAACTTTCTTTCTTCCCGTCACCATCATGCAAACAGATCAGGCATGGAGATACTGAGGGCATTATGCAAGAAAATTGTGGGCAAGTATCCTGTTAAACCTCACATCTCTATTCACTGAAATACACAAAAAATCAAATATTTCAAGGGGAAAGTGATTTTTTTGTGTTAGTATAATTTGATTTGCTGACTAATCAATTTTCAGAGCTGATGAGCCTTTACTTTGAGCCCTTGCCTCTTTCTAAAGGAAAATATACAGTGTACTAAGATTTTAGGAGTCCTCAAGTCATGTTGAAAGGCTGAGGTGAGGGTTAAAATACTTTCAGTGTGTTTTTGCAGGGAGGAAACCTGCAGCAGCTTTACAAAAAGCATCTGAGAATGGCAACAGCAAGTTATGAGCAGAAACAAATTACCAACAAAGAAAAATTATGAACAAATTAATATAATCAAGGGTTACTGTACATCTGCTGCTAAAAAATAATAGCTGCTTTTTGTTTTCTCGAAAAAGCTAAAATAACTCAGCTGCTAGCTTAATAATTAAGTAGAATTTAAAACTGTACAGAATGACTGAACCGTTGAGGACAGGAAGGGGCCTCTTGAGATCATCGAGTCTCACCCCCCCCTTGCTCCATAAGATAAAATGCTTTTTCTGAAGCATAATCATAAATTTACCTAATTAAAACTTCACCAGAAGGCTGCTCCTGGGACAGCTGGCCATGGAGGGGCCATGTGGGTGTCACACCAGCAGCGCTGGCACATCACTGAACCACTGCTGGCCCTGCTGGGAAGCTGGTGCTGCTCCAGTTTGGGATCTCCCCAATCCGGGGGAGGTTTTTTTTGTTGGTTTTTTTTTTTTTTTTTTGTTTTCTTTTCTTTTCTTTTCTTTTTTTGTTCACGTTGCTGACAAATTGGGAGCTGGAGTCTCTCAGAAAAACCAAAATCCCCCAGTGGGGGCCACTTCAGCTGCCAGCAGGAAGGCAGAGGTGAGCAGGCGTGCTGTGGAGCTGCTGATGAAGCAGGCAGGAGCCTGGTATGTCTGGGCAGGTGTGCAAGCAAAATGTAATTTTTTTTTTTCCAATTTTTTTCACCCAGCAGACCCAACCAGGCCTGAAATCAATAGAAATTAAGTTTCCTGCCCATTTCATCTGTGGGGTCCTGATGGGTTGAGAAGCAAATATTTCAGTACGTGGTACAGATAGAGAAAAAGAGACCACCAGAATCCAGAGATCCTGCAAATTACTGCCATCTCCTTTTTATGTGAAATATACCTAGAGGATGCTTGTCAAATTTGATCTTCATGAATGTGTGTCAACCTTTTATACTGACTTCATTAGTTTTACCTTGGGAGCAATTGAGCTGGTCCCCGAGGCAGGTATTACTCACATGCCACCTTTACCAATCAGATTAGCACCGTGTTTACTCTGAAAGCTGAAGCCTTGGGTGCTCAGCATTGAAATGAGATCTCCTGAGCAGAGCACACAGCCAGGCCCCCAGCTCCAGCCCTGTCTTGGAGAGGACCGTGCTCACCATATGGTGCTCCTGCTACTCCTGTGCTATTTCTGGCTTCCAACACTGGAACTGTGATGGAAAGATTTAAAAAGAAGGCTTTGATCCTGCCAAGACGTCTGCTCACCACACCACAGACCTTTTTTCTGGTAGTTGAACTGTGCTGTGCACCCTTCAGCTGATCCCTCCATATTACAGGTTCACATTCCTTAGACCTCCTTTTACCCACATGGTTTTTCCCTCCTGCTCCTCTTGCAAACCTGTGTGCCTGGATTTGAATGTGCTTTGACTCTGACATCATTTACCCCGATGCAAAGAAAGCAAACTTATACCCTAGGCGATGAAATGAGTCCTTCAGTCCTTGAAAACCTCATTCCACCGTTTACCCAACACTCACCATCAGCACAAGGTGCCATTTCTGCAGCACAGACAGACACAGACTGACAGACATCCCGAGCTCCAGCCAGTCCTGTGCCCATCACCCCTGCCCACCCCTCTGGGCACAGCTTCCACATAAAGCCCAATGGAAAACCAGGTACTGACAACTCTTTTTTAACTAAAGGTGCCCACATCCCAGTGTCAGCTTTAGGTAACACTGAAAATCAAATAAGAGTTAACTTATTTTCTAGATAAATTACTCTGAAGACTTTTTGGTAGACCAAACACTCCTTTCAAAGCAAATGATTAGGGCTGTATAAAACCCATTCTTTTTACTCTACTGCTCAGCATTTAGGTTAATCTCCTGACTAGTTTTAACATCTCAGCAGTCATCCTCCTGGAAAAATGAACACTCTTGCAGTCCTAGTCAAAAAGCCTTGAAAGGCTCCAGAATTCCCAGGGGGTGACAGAGGTACAAAGGAATCTCCTTCTCACAGCGAGGAACCTTCTTAAATCCTCCCGGCTGCAGCCAAGACAAATCTGGCTCACTCAGCACTCACTTCATGCACTGAGTACCTCAAAAATGAGCCATTTGGTGTGCAGGATCAAAGGTAGGAAATGTGTCATTGTCTGGGATGGTTCTGGAGACAGGAAGGTTTCACCCAGGGTGAGTTTCCAAAAGACTTACAGGACGTGGGTTACTCCTGTCTCAAAGCTCATCACCCGTTTCTAGAATCCTCTGGTGCTCAGCTCGTTCTACCTGGATTTTCAGTTTCTCTCTCCCTCCTCCTCTCTACCACTCCCTGACTTACTGGGAAACAGCAGAGGTGACATTTCTCACAGGATTTTGCAAGAACATCTACATGATGCAACAACACAGCACCAGGATTTTTAACAACCCGTAATTCAGGTTAACCAAACAGGACAATGAAAATCAAAGGTTTGATATTGGAGGGAAAAAAAACCCCAAACAAACAAGAAATCCCATACAAAAAACCAATCGGTTAAACAAACAAACAAAAAAAAACCAGCCCAAACCAAACTAAAACACCAACAAACCTTGGAAATTTAGCAGCTGCAGTGTCTAGATCAAACACTTTGTTTCTGTTCACTGAGGTAATTTTTTTAATGAAAAAGTAACAACTACAGAGCAATGGGAATGAAAGGTCAGGCTTTGGCACCATTAAGCAAGCCATGGGATTTTTACTAGCATCATCCCTGAACACTGAGCTACCAAATGCTAGACTCATCTTTTTCCTTCCTGGAGATTTTGGCAGTACTGTGCTTTCCACAGCACACCTGAGGCACTCAGGAGACACTGGATCTGCAGCACAGCAGCTGTACAGGAATTCCTAAAAGATGTTTTCCACCTCCTCCTCTGCAGAGGGGAGGCCCACATCAGCCAAGGAATCTTCCCTGCCAGTATCAGTCCACCACTTCCACTAACCAAAATCCAAGTCCACATACATGTTCTCTTCGCCTGGTTGCACCTGTAGTATCAGGGCTGGGTTGGTGCAGCTACATCAGCTGGAAGTCTCCAGTTGAGACCAACACCCTTGCAATCTCAAGCTACCAAAACCCAGCCACAGAAACCCAACACAATGAGCTTGAGCTTTCTGAGGGAAATCAGTGTTCTGCCAGCACGAGTCAACTTTTCCCGCTCAAGCCTTTTGCTCTTTAAATACTTTTTAAATGTGAAGTTGTTGGATATCACAAAGAATACATGTTGGCGGATCAATTCCCTCATTTTAAGCATAGCAAAAGGTCAGGAAAAACTCAGCTCTAGATCCCTGCCCAGGTTTACTTATTCTGCTTTGAATCCCGGCAGTGCCTGGGACACAACAACCCTTTTCTGCACGTTCCTGGAGTACCTGCAATGCTTCCTGCACCAGCATTGTGCCAACTCCCCTTCCCAAGCAACCCAGACCTCTGTTTGCCAGATTACCACGCCTTACACCAACACTTCTATAAACAGTGTTCAGACATTGCATTATCAATGAATTTATGAAGCTGCATTTAGACAAAACCCTAAGAGAATCCAGACCTGCTTTGTGCATGAGCTGCCCGAGCTCTCTGCTGAGCTCCAACATCATCCTCACTATTCTGTGAGCAAATCTACAATTTCTACATATTTTTCTCCTGGAAATATGAAGGGCCTAGATTTATAAAACAATCAGATTTTTTCCTTGCTCAGCTCTGAAAAGAAGGAAGGAAAAATAACCAAAAGCCTTTCCCCGTCTCACTCTTTTATTGTATTGACATTTTGTCGTGTTATCTCTGGAGCCCCAGTCACAAGGGTTGATGGAATTACTTCAGTCCATAATAATTACTTGCCCACATTATAAACCTATTATGGCCCAATCTGTCATTATTAGCCATCCTTGTTTGGCCAAGGCAGCAGGTTGTGTTGGTCACACCTGTAGTACAGACTGGGTTGGGCAACTCAGATAACAGCAAGTACCTGCACAAGGCATATCTTTAACTGAGAGAATTCACTTTTTTTGAAAAAGAAGCAAATCAACAAAAGTTTAAGAGGAGTGGTTATTTTAGTGCCATATTTCCTGCTAGTCTTTTATGGGTATAAAGAATTTTTGCATTGCAGAAACTCAAGGCAGTCTCATGCTTAGATTGTACCTAATTAATTTTTCATACTAAAAACCTCCTCCTTGCCAGATGGCTGATATGTGGCCATTTAGAAAGCAGAAGGTATCAGTCAGAAAAAAAGACAAAACCCTCAGCTTTGTTCACTGAGCCCCTTTTTTTACCCATGGCCTTGCTAGACCAATTGTACCATATACCTTTGAACAGGGAAGTCTTTTAAGAGAAGCACAAATCTTTATGATTTTAATGCATCTCTCTGTCCTTCAGAATCATTCTTTCTCATATCAAGCCATCACTCTCCAGGGTGAAATACAGGAGCACAGAATATTAACCTTTGAGTTCTCTTTCACTAGGGCAAAAGATCTTTGTGTCATCATCATCATCATCAAATCAGGGGCTATTGAGAAAGATGCACAGGGAAACCCAGAGTTGTGGCTTCTTTTGGCACCCCAAAGGTACAGTTTGCTGGCAAAGGAAGAGTATCCTCTCCAGGACAGCTGAGCAAGGGACAGAGAGCACTGACAAATCCAGCACCAGCACAATCCAACCTCGTGTTTATCAGTGTCTGGGCAGAGAGGAGCACAGCCCCATCTCCCTTCTGCACAGGGGAAGCCTGGGCTTACACCAACAGGGCAAAGGCATTTCTGTCCTGTTTATTCCAGCTACCTGCTGGCTAACATTTGAGAGAATGTCACAGGGAAAGGAAAAAAGTGCTCCTAATTATAGTCCTTCTGTCGTTCAACTCAGGGGTTTCATTGAAAGAGAAAAAGCATGGAGAGCAGCTAATCAGCTGCTCCCAACAAATGAAGGTCTGGAGATTGATTTTTCAAGTGATTAGTGGTGTAAACACACATTTTCACAACTCAAAATCTTTGCATTTTTATCCAGTATTTTCATTAACCAAGGTATGATCAGAGAGGGGCAGTTCACAGCCAACACCAGCCTCAAATACCTAGTGACTTTATTACCACAGCACACAGATTTGAAAACCTGTATTGCAGTTTCCAGAGTCCCAAGAGCTTCACAGGTTCCACGTGCAGCTTAATTAGAAGCCCAAGCTGTTGCTCTACATTTTCACATATGATTCTTTCAGGACAAAACATCCCTTGCTGGACAAAATGCCATTCAGCCTCACCCCAGCCATTCACCGTCTCCAGCAGCATTTAGCACCGTCACTCCCATGCTCGAGTTAGAAGCTCTAATGACAGCAGCTGCCAGCAGCTTGTGGGCTGAAATAGGAACTGGAATGGCTCAGAGACAGATGATATACCCTGAAGGGAGCTAACAATAAGCATGGTGGCATCAGACAGCCCATATATTTGCTGTGCCTCTTTCCATACGTGCCAGTCCCTGGAGGTACCGAGCGCTTGCAGCCGACTGGTGCTGGGACTGGGGGCACCAGGTGACCAGCACTCACCAAACACACCTCCAGGCAAAGACAAGCCACAGAAACCACAGTCTGAAAACCACTTGTATAGATCAATAACTAGATTCAATTAAACCTCCAAAAACTACAGTTCTAATAAAATTGTCTACTACTCGTTGTCCAAGTTTCTGAAGGTGAAAGTTAGGCAGGGTTCACCAGTTTCTCTTGAAGAGAAACCCAGTGCCTAGTGTAGGGCTCTGACAAAATCCCACACCTCCACTTCCCACCCTGTGGCACTGACAGTAGAATCAAGCACTGGCAAGAGCCATGTGATGATTTCCTGGACCCTGAATGACACTGGGCATTGGTGCAATGTCTCCAGTCAGGGATGTTTCCCCTCTCCCTTATGTAGCTTTAAAATCATAGAAGTATAAATTAACACATATGGGACCTGAGAGTAAAGGCTGACACCTCGTGCTTACACAGGCTCAGAGGCAATTTGACTGGAGTTCTCAGTGGAGTTAATTCATGCACTGTGGGCCCATGGTGTTATCAAGATATGAGAAGGAATGCATTACATAAATATATATTTATCAAAGGGAAGGGAACAGCTGAGTCCAATTTTCATTTTTGCTTCTGCACTTAGATATGCTTTGTAGATGTTTTCCTTCATCAAATGGCTCAATCCATCACAATTAAAGTAACACAACATAATCTTTCCTTTGATTTAATTGCTTCCCTTCTACCAAATATACAAGTTCAAAAGACATTCAAAGCAATATTTAAAATAGAAAGATTATTTTTAAAATTAGCACAAATCTCCTAATGGGTTCAGAATTACCTGCTGGGAGTCTTGCAACGCACTGGGTCTTGGTACTTAATTTTAAATGATTTCCAAGGTATGCCAGCATGAATCTGAGTTGATATTTCCCAAGGAACCCTAATGGACTTGGGTATTCAAATCCCTCAGAAGATCAATCTGCTTTCCCATGTGCTGCTGCAAACACCCTCCTTCCCCCACGTGCCTGGGGCAGAGCTGCTCCCCTCAGACCCAGCACAGTGCCCACAGCTCACGAGAGGAGCAAGCCCTGTGTCCTCACAAGGCAGCAGCATCTGGGATACTTACACAACTCAGGAGCAAAGCCATGGGGGAGGTCACACATGAGGTCAGAATGAGAGATGCACAGGGAGACACCAAGGAGAAACTCAGACAGTGTCTGGCAAAGACAGTCAGGGAGAGGCAAGGACTGGCTACAAAACCAAGTCACATGCCCCAGCAACCTTGCTTATAGCTACCTTGGGCAGATTTGACCTGACAACTTAAAAGCTTTCACTAATACTTCCATAAGCTTGCCCCAGGTCAAACATAGAGATATGTTTGTTAGACAACAAACCAGAGCTGTGCTCAGAGCTTTGGAACTCTCCTGTAACCACAAGGCAAGCAGAGAAGAGCAATTCAACATCACCTCAATCAATGAATGCAACTTCTTCTGTCCTTCCCTGTCTCGCATCTCCTGGCTTTGTTTTCCACCCCTTTCCCTTGCTGTACCTGCTGAATGTTTCATTTCATGTCCAGGCTCTGCTATGGAGAACTTGTGCCAAAGCTTCTTAGGCAAAGGACTGAGGACTTTTGAGACTGCTGGGCCAGGTTCAAATAGGGGCCACAGTTCCTGGTCATTGTTGTCACACACCCAGACATGGCCCTGGCCATGGGAGCTGAAAGAGCAGCTCATGCCACCCTACAACTCCACCAAGCTGCTGTCCCAGCCCCTGAGGGGGTGTGTCTGTGCCCACCTGGGCAACAAGGAGCCCTGTCCCATCCAGCAACCCCCAAGCAGAAATCAAACGCACAAGGGGAAAGGGAATTACAGGAAGAATTACAGCCACCAGCTGCCAATAAAGTCGCTTATATTAAAAAAAAAAACAAAACAAAACAAAACAAAAAAACAACAAAAAAAAAAAACACAAAAAACCCACAAAAAAAAAAAAAAAAAAAGAAAACACCTCTGCTATGACCTGAATTTTACGGGTGAAACGCTCAGCACTATTTCACCTGCTCGGTCACCAGTCGAGGCTGTGCTGGGGTTACCTGCGGTTTGCTGAGCAGCACAGAGTGCTGGTGCCATCTGCTGTCCTGGCAGGCACAGGCACGTCAGGTGACAGCATCACAGAGGAAAATTAGTGGATTAATCCATGTCTGGCATAAATGAGAATCCCTCAGATGCCTGAGGGTCTCCTGTGACAGTTTAGGGATAAAAGATTTATTTACATGCATGAAATTAGACACGATGCCCTTCCAGAAGCAAAGAGTGGGATAGAAACAGAGATAGACACTTACTTTTAGAGTGAAGTTACTTTTAGCTTTAGCTTAGTTAGTTACTTTTAACTCCTCATCCGGGAGCTTAACTCCTGCAGCTCAAAAATCCAGCTGCCCCAAAGAGAATGGCACCAAGCTCTTCCCCTAAAAACTTATCTAATATTTAGGACACACAAAACCAGCTTCGAATATAAAACCCAGAGAGAAACCCAGCCCGCTCTCATCCAGCTCTTCCACCAAAGGCATTTGCAGAGGCTCACAATCCCCATCTGGAAAACTTTTCAAGATGCCCAGTTTGCACCCAGACCTGACACAGCCAGCAGGTCTCAAGACACTGGTGTGGGTTTCACAAGGGAGGTTATTATTTTGCTGGGTCCCAGTTCAGCTGCTTTGTATGAGAGTCATTTCCACTGTCCTTCTGGAGAGCTATTTATACTCACAATTGGGCTCTGCCTTAAGCACTTAAGCCCTGCTGTCTAGCCAGAAAACAGGCTTCCCACCAGTGCCTCTTCCTCCCCGTAGCAGTCCCTAACTCCGATAAAAGGTGCCACACGCAGAGGGCAGGTAGAAAATTTCTACCAGAGAACAGGCAACATAAATCTAAATGTCCTTGCTTGTGGGCACTAAACCCTGCAAACTTGAGGGCCAGAGGTGCTGGTGTGTCCATCAAGAGAGCTGCAGCTGTTGGGGTGGCATCCTGAGCATGCAGGGGGAGCTTCTGCCAGAGCTAAAAACAGCAGGAGCGAAGTGCCGGCGATCCACGCGCTGCACGTGTTCTGGCCATCTCTGGCTGAGACACACCAAGGGAAAAGGCTCTGCTTGGAGACGCTTTCTCAGTAATTTAACTCCATCTCCCAAGCACCAAAGGGCAAACCCAGCTGTAGAGGCCACTGGGATGGGAGATCACGATGAATTCAATCTTCTCTGCTTTAGCGAGTAGGTTGCTCAGGGGAAGGCCAGGATAAAAGATTCCTCTCTGGAAACATCTCAACTGTAGCTGCATAAAACTTAGACCCACATCCAGGGGGGGAAACTCACATAAAATTCTGGCATATCTTGCAGAGCTGTATCGTGATGCAGCCTGCAGAGGCTTGTCAGGACCCAGCTGGGGGGCACATCAGTACACTGTCTCTATAGATATCAGGGCAAGTGCCCTACCCAGGACTGGCTAACATCCAAAAATCTTCACCACCACTCCTCAGATTGCCTATAGATAAGTCTGTATGGCCCAGACTGTCACAAGGTTTAAGTTACAGTGGAAAATATATTAGATATGTCAAAATATCTGAAATTAAACCCGAGGGAATGCAACCAGAAAGCAGCTTTAGGAGAGCTGTAAGAGCACCCAATAAAGGAGTGCCTTGAGGCAGCATCTTGTAACATCTCTATTGCAACACTGCAAGTGAACTTTAATTTGAGGCTTGCCAGTCTCCCCATTAAAACACTGCTCCTGGGATCCAGCATGTGGAGAGCAAGCAGGCACCTCTGCTAAGTTGCTTTCAGAAGTTAATACTGACAGATGACTGAGGATATCTGCCAGCAATGCCACTTCTGTGATGTAGTAACACAGCTCCAAATTGCTTGTACTCCTCTGCAGGCCTTTCCCACCTCACTTGCTCAATCCCCTTGAAGTCTGCAAATATGCACCAGCACAATTTAGAAGAGTATTTAGCTAACGTGGTCAGAGATAACCTGAATTTACAAGATCCCCATGATAAGCACCTAGGCTAAAACTACTGATCTGTTTGGCTCACTGAGAACATCAGATCTTAAATGGAACAACAGTCTCAGGAGAAAGGTCAAACATGTCCTGCTGTCCAAACACAGTCCTCACATAAACCTGCATTGCTGCTTGGAAGCCAGAGGAACCATATCAACACAAATTTGGGGTTGGAGCAGTGTAATATTAAAAATTAAGTCAGCCCAACAACTGCTGGTCTCAGATTTGGTTCGGTTTAATCAGTCAGACTTGGCTGAGTCTACTGGTGAGTCCAGTTTCAGACAGGTTTGACTAAGTGTAACCAGCCCAACCTGGCTGATTCTACCCGTGTTTACCACCCACGTGGAGACCTCAGTGTGGGAAGACAGGAGGGGAGGCTTGGGGAGCTCCCAGCACACACTCACAGCCCCTGCCCTACCTCAGGAGCCCAGGCAGGCTGTGACATCTCCTGGCAATGACAGCTCTGCATGACTGAGACCTCCCAGAGTCTCTTCTCTGCTCACAAATTATTATGTCTCGCTTGCAGTCGTGTTCCCTGCACTTCCCTGGGGAGAGGAAGAGCCCTGGCTGTTACCAGCCCTGCCACAGGTGGGTGTCCTGGCACCCCTGCCCGCTCAGAGTCCTCTCTGCCAGGAACTCACCCCAGCCAGCTCTGGCTGCCACAGGTAACCCTTCCTTGGGAAACACCTGCTGGGGCCTGACAGCCCTCCGGGAGCTCCTCTCTCTCCTGAAATCCACAGCACTGCCAAGCCCTCTCCCTGTCCCCAGCTCACTGTGAACACCAGCATATGCCCAGCTTCTTCATGTAAAACTGGGAAGATGTGCTGGATTTTCTCAAGGAGAGAGAACTTTATGCCTGAACTCTGAATCCAACAGTTAGAATTAATTCAGTTTTTACTGTCCAAACTACCCCAGACACCAACTCAACAGTGAAGATACTGATTTCTCCACAGGGCAGCTCCATTCATGTTCACACAAAGATTATTTGTTACTTGCATTCTCATACAGGAATCTCTCTGGGAAAAAAAAATAAAATTAAAAAAATTAAAAATTCACTGCTCATCTGCCTCAGAGTTTGATGTGGTATAAATTGAAATGTCACTTCAGAGGCCCCTGTCAAAGCACTTCAGGAAGAAGGGCCCCAGCATTTGTGGCCTTTGCAGCAGCCGGTTTTCCATTTTGGGAAGGGTTTAAGATGGCTGGAATAGCCAGTCTCTTCCCACCACCCCTGCATTCAAGCCAGCGTCAAAAGTTCATCTGATAATTATGCCATCAAGAGGTGAATAATAGCTTAAATTCCTTGGGCTGGATTTTCTAGCAAGGGGGTCCAAGTAAAAGCCATTGATTTGTGGCAGAGTTGCTTGTCCAGAGGAGCAGGGGAGCATCCCTACACCTTATTCCCTACACCCACCCTTGAGCACTGATGGCCTTGATACAATTTGCAGTGATACAAAAAAAAAAATGCTAAAGCCATTAATAACAGTGCCAGGAGAGATGCTTTAACCAAGAGTAATTTACACCCTTTCACACAGCTTCTGGGACACAGCATGGATGAAGCAGAAAGGTAACTGGAAAAGTTTAGGAGCTTGTGCTTGCTTGCAGGAAACCAAACTGCAAGTCATATTTTGAAACTGGGGGTCTGGGGAAGACCTCCAGAAGCCCACAAAACTCAGTGTACCTTACACTGCTGGGCAGGGTTCTGCAGACCAGCCAGGTTATCTTCACGGTCACAAAACTGATGCAGGCTGACAAAGCCAGGCCTGAACGGTCCAACCCCACTGCTGAAGTGGCAGATGAGAACCAGTTTGTAGACACTTCCAGAGCGGTGGGCAGCTTTGTTTGGGAATGTGCCTCCTACCCTTTATGCACCCACATAGAGAAATTCCTCCAAGTGAGCTGTTTGGGAGCACAGGGATCTCCACCTACGCTTGCAGCAGTAACACTGGGCAGGGACACAGCCCTCCACTTCAGAAATGCCCTCACTTCTGCTCCTCCCCTACACAGCACCTCACTGAACAATGCACCTGGCTTGAAATTCAAGTGTTTAATGGCACTGTACCATCAACAGGACATCACTTCAGCTCCCATCAGCTTTACACAGCTCTCCCACCAAGTCTGGGGGGATGCTAACACGAAACTGTTCAAGCCAGCCTGGCAAATGCTGGCTCCACCAAACCCCAACTGTCTCCCTGCATTCCTCAGCATTTGGGGAGAAGCTCAGGTTTTCTTTGTACCCTAAGTGAAAAGGAAATTCTTTACATTCCAGATCTGTATAAGAGAGCCCTGTTTCTAATGAAGTTTTTCTACCCTTCCCTTTCAACGTAGAGAGCCACAATCGACCTGAGCTGGCGTCTTTCCAGCACTCAGGACTATTAGCATTTCAAATTATAAGCAGCTACGGATCTGGCCACTGTTGTATCTCACAACACTGGACCTGTTTTGCTCCAGCTAATGGTGCCACTCTGTTGACTTTCAAACTGGCTGGAGGGAATAAATTGCTGCAGTTTATTCCCATACAGCTGACATTCCCGCCATGCCATCACTCACAAGCAGGGATCTGAACATTAGAAATGTAACCCACCACCACAGATAGCCTTCAGACCTCGGAGGGGAGCTGGTGGAGAGGAGACTTGCAGCTTCAAGACTCAGCACTGACTCAAGCTGCTGGCAGCAAGAGCCCCAGAACCAAACTGATGGCTTACAGAGGTGAGTAACACTTTAATTTCTAGCACACTAATCATGTTCTCAGGATGCTTGAGGGCTTTTCAGGGGTGGGGAGAGGAGGGAGGGATATGATTTTCAACTTCAGATAGCAGCATTCCCCTGGCTGGCACACCAAGCCCTGCTCTTACCCGTGGGCTCATCAAGAGTGGTCATTTGAGAGTCCTGGCAAGCCAGGAGCTCCAACCCCACAGCATGCTTGGCTCAGTCCTCCTGCCTGCATGAGCAGCTCTTACCCTTGCACCCAGGAAGGTTGTGGTTCCCAAAGCAAGAGAGGACTCCACTGCCAACCAGAGCATCCCAGCTCCACAGCATAGGCACAAGGGGTGAAGCCATGATGAGCTCTGCACCCCTGAACACCTCAGTTCATGAGGTACTTTGCAAGCAGCTAATCCATCACAGCTTCATTTAGGGTCCTGGGTTGAGAGAAGAGGCAAACAGTCCACAAGGCACTCACCTGCAATGTGGGCTTGGTTGTGCAGCAGAGCACCCACAGAGCGGGGCTCCACAACCTCCTCCTAAACATGTCTCACTGGTGGGCTAAAGAGAAAAGAAATAGTTGCTACAGGGAAGAAAGTGGCCAGAAAATATAATGCAGCTTCTCAGTGAGAGCCTTTTCACAGCACTGGGAACTGTAGGCAGTGGAGGTAACCAGAACCACGGGAGTGGGATTTGGATTTAGTGTTTCCCCCTGCTCCACCTTTCAGCAGCACAGGCTGCACTGATTCTCCCACAGCACAGCATTTGCAGCCACAAAAGTTCACTGTCCAGCAAACTAACTCACATTGTGCCACCAAAATACATCACCTGGCTATTCCTCTGAGCAGCCAAGGAGGAAGAACAGCCCATCTGTGCCCCTGCAACAGGGCAGCAGCAGAGGGTAACCTCAGGTGATGGGCAGAGCTGGGCAGTGCCCTCCTCTCCTATCCCAGCAGGGCAAGACCCAGAGCCCAGGCCCTCTTGAAAGGAACATTATTCCCTCTGTTGCCTGGATAACAACTCTTCCTTTTCGTATTTTGTCTTTCAGTTGTATTAATTAGTAGATTTTTCTTTGTCCATAACACTGTTATCTCCTAGAGAAATTCTTCACTGTTGTTGCAAAAGGCAGGAAAAAAATTCAGTGATGTGTGTTCACTGCCTGAGAGAGCTACTTTGTCCTTTTACCACAAATACTATTGTATTTACCACAAATACTATTGAACTGCAACTCACCTCTACCTGTGTTGCTGATTTAACCTATAACATTTTAAATGCACTTACTGACCAGCTCTCTAAGCAGAAGCAAACTTTTTTTTTTTTTTGGCAGGGAGGGCAGTCAGAGACAAAAGCCCTGGCTCTCCTGTGCCTCTCACTTCACACATGCCTCCCTATCACCATTTCCTGATTTCCAAAGGCTACAGAGGGCAGGGGACAGCCCCTCACTGAATGCCAGGGCTGCTGCAGGCTCCGGTTGCAGCCCAGGCTGGAGTTCACAGCCACCAGGACACAGCCACATTTGTGACATGTTTCCAGAGCAGCTGGGTACACACTAGATCAGGCATTTTTGGTTTTGTGAGACTTTCCAATAATTAAGCAGTATCAGTTACCTACGGGACACTTGAGCTAGAGTTTGGTGCACGTGCTACCCCTGCCACTCTCTAGCAGACAGAAAATTCAAGCCCTGCTGTATTTTTCAGGTTTTTCTACCTAGAAAATTTGTGCTTCAGCTGCCTAAAAGATGGCAATCTGAGCACCCACTGAGACCACTAAATGTTCCTTGGGTAATTAGCATGATGTCTATCACATCAAGGGACTACCAGTAGTTAAGGCTCAGACCACTGCTGGCTTTCACTAGATAACCTTTTCACTGTAGAAAACCTTTTCATGAGAGGGGAGCAGAGAGAACATGACCAGAAAACCTTCTCCCCAGCTGTAGACAGAAACAGGTACATATTGGCATGTAATGGATTACAGGGTGAAAGAAATAAATAAGTCATGCCTCACTTTTCTAAGGAAATGGCATTAAAATCTAAGAGTTTGGGCACTGCACCTCTACAGTTACAAAGCTACAGCTCTGATTTATACTGAGTCAAGTGCAAGCTAAAGCCAGGCCTTTGGGTGGAAATGAACATATTTGCTTTAGCACTTGGGTTGCTGGGCAGGCCCCCAGTTTTGTATGACACCAGCTGCTTCCATATCAAATGCTGTCCATGCAGTTAAAATTAGACTGGTCCTATTTCTGGCAGGGTTTGGGCTGCACAGCCACTGCTCCCCTGTGTGTGGGCTCCTGGCAGTGGGCAGGTCACTGCCCGGCATCAGCCAGGCCCACGGGACTTCGTGGGAGCCCAAATGCCACAGATATTCATTTAAACTAACCTTTTGCCCTCCCTGGGCACGGGGTATGGCACATGTCACTGTCACAAGAGCTTGAACAGTCCTGTCTTGATGCTTCCTGGAGACAGACAATAACCACCAGAGCAGGGGTGCATTTATTCCTCATTCAAGAAACATCTGTGCGAGTAATTTAATTTTATGCAACGCTTTCTGCCAGCCCAATTTTCTATGAAATGGCTTGGGGTTTGTAAAATTATTTCCCTATAAAAAGCCTCCTTTGACTGTACAGTGACAGATTAATTTAGGCAACTTGAACAATGATGGTTTGGGGAATTGGAACTTTTAACTGCTTCACAGTCTACACCTTAGTTCTACAGACATGCCTCTGAAGTGCTTAGCTATATTATAATTATTTGCACTTCTTAAATGCATGATTAAAATGCATGATTTCTGTGTAAAAGCTCCAAGGTTGGAATAGTTTTCTCCACCATATTTTACAGTGCAACAGGTAGGTCCCTGCTTTGAGCTTCATGGTGACACAGCAACACATGCAGTGGGCTGACAGTGCTCTGACCACTGCTCTTCTTCCAGACTTGATTATGTGCTGCACTCTGGCTCCCAGCGGTTTTGGATAATTGCACAAGCTGCTGATGAATCAGAGCTCTTGGTGTAGACTCAAATTCTCTTTTAGATGCTAAAGCTGCCCCAGCTTCTCTGGTGAAGAGATCAGAGGTAGGATTTGGACCACAGCACTGAGAACAAGTATTTAAAAGACCCCAGCTCTGCCCCAGTGCACAGCAACCCTCCAGCCTCTGCAAGACCCACACAAGGCCAAAATGACTGAAAATGCCTTCCTTGTGTTGGCATCACTTCCAGCTGCACCCCCTGCTCCCTCACTGCCACTCTCCCACACAGCACTAACAGCCTGCTTTAGCACCATTTTAAAGTCACTTGAGATAACTCTGCTGCTCAGGGGGCAGCAGAGGGAAGAGCTTTGCCTCAAAGTGGGCAGGAGGTGGTCAAAGACCCCATCCTTTGGATGTGCACCTCCCCACTCCCAGGCTGACACCCCACAGCACTGGGGGGTGGCCCAGACAGACACTTCTCCATCAAGAGGCCACTGAGCTAAAAACATCTCCTGGCTTGTCAGGGAAACTGGAGACAAGAGAGATTCAAACAGCACTCCCCACAGCAAACAGACTGCAGGGGGACCCCGGGCTCTTGTTTAATTGTGCACATTCAGATCTCACTCACTGACTTTGCCTCACCCGTGGCAGCGCTGGCACTGCCCATTTTGGGTGATGGTGAGCAGTGCTGGTCAGAACAGGACAGGACTTCGAGGTCAGAATTCACTGCGGGCACAGATGTGAGGGGTTGGGTAACCTGGAGGATTACAGGTTGGGTAACAGGCTGGAAGAAGCTCCCGTGGTGCACAACAGCCACTCACCCGTTTCCCCTGCAGCCTCTGCACTGGGCACAGCAGCATGGGCAGCTCAGGGGCCTCACGTGCAGTGGGACAAGAGGGCAGGCAGGCTCGGGAGCTTTGGTTCATCTCTGGGTCCACCAGCTTTGATGACATCAGGTTTATATGGCAGAAGCATCAGATCACCAGTCAGTAATCACCTGTGTGACAGGAGATGTCAGAAGCTCCAGTAGGCACATGCTGCTTTTCACAGAGAAAAATATTATATTACATATATTTCACTTCAGAGAAAAATATTATACAGGCTCTGCAAAAGCTACCCCAGATTCCTATTTGCTTCTGAGTGCAACTTGGCTATGGCTGTCAGTCTAGAGAAATCCTATTTGAACATGTTCCCACCTAAGGATGTAATTTCTCTTTGTTCCTATTCAAATCAATTAAAATCAGATAAGTAAAATCGTGAGGGTTTGGGACAGAAAAATCTCTTTTTCCATTTTGGTAATTATTGGCACAGTAAAGACATCCCGTGCTATGTTGGATGCTGTCAGAGCTGCAGTTCCTACAGTGCTGTTCACAGAAGTTCCTTCTCCCTGGAGGAGGAGCACGGGCGGCAGGTGAGGTCTGTGGCCAGCAGAGATCAGAACACGCCGCGTTCTGCGGGAAGAGCAAACGTGAAACAGCAAGTCATCCTCGGGGCTCCAGATAGCAAAGCCATGAGTCACACACAGCCACATGCACTGGCCACACAACCCCGGTCTCCTCCTAAGCCTGCTGGAATGACAGCCGCCCCCTCGGAAGGTGTGCCCCGCATGCAGCGTGGGGCTGCCCGGGCTGCTCGCTCTCCTCCTTGGCCCTGTGAACTTAATCCTGCTCGGGACACACAGCAGGGTCACCACTGGATCATGGTGCAGGGTCACCACTGGATCATGGTGCTCTGGCTGAACAGTGCACTGGCATATTTTCTACCTCAAAAAAAAAGCCCCTGTGTTTTCATGTTACGGCTGGGGCTCTGCTGCGTTACTCACTGCAGGTATCCATGGGGGAACGGGGAAAGCATCCTCCAGCAGTAGGCAGTGAAAGGGAGAACTGGAATTTGATTCATCCCCCTGCTCACACACAGCCTGGGTTGTACAGGCTGGAGGAGGAACTGATGGCTCAGATGGCTCACGGATTTGTACCTGACCAGTGCAGCCCAGCATTGCCTCAGTGCACCTGCTCAGCATTAACACAGGATTCCTAGGAAGCAGTGATCCATCAGACAGTGAGCCTGTGGATGTTTCCCCTCAGCTTTTGGGAAAGAATCTAGTCTAGCTTTGTTCCAGCATCCTGACTGCAGAAATAGCATTTCCAGCTTCTGGCAATAAAATTCTTTCCGCAGCACTGAATCCTTGCCCTTGGGTTCACACAAAGAACCCCCAACCTCCACCAACCACAGCCACTGGGTGTGCCTGTGCAGGGTGAATGCCAAAGGTACACACAGCACAGGCAGCAGAGAGCAGACAGGTGGCACAGGATGCCCAGGGACTCCTCCAAATACTATTGCCTTTACTCTCACCTGCACACACTCTTCAGGTTACACCTGTGGACACCAGAGTCTTCATGTTCTACATGCCCCAGGACCTGCAGTGCTCACGTGTCAGGCAGCCTGGCCTCAAAATCCTACTACATCTCTGTAATGCTCTGGCATGCAAAGAAGTGGGGCAGGGTTGGGGATTTTTTTTATAGGGAAGAAAGGAAGCAAATGACCAGGATTTCTGTTTGACACGAATCTACTTACTTTAACAAGCATGGAGGCTCATGATTTCAAGTGGAAGCTTAGCATCTCTTAAAATAAGCCCTAGGTGTCTTTTAATGTCGGTGCTTAAAAGGGGATTTAGTCCCTGGGTTCTAGGAACTCCAGTTTGACTTAAGTGTCCAATATCTGTCGGCAGTTCAGCTGTTATCCAAGTAAGGGGAGGGAAAGCCAGGATTTTCCGGCCCTGAGAAACAGCTGTAGTCAGAAGAGGCATGTAATGTGAGGGATAAAATTAATTCCCTCTCAGCCCTGGAGTGTGAGCCGTTCCCAGCCACTGGATGAAGGGCCTGTCTGTCCCAGCCTGTCCCACAGGGCTGCTGGGGCTGCTGCAGTGCCTCTCACTAGGCGGCCCCCGAGCCTCACCAGGGAGCTCTGCTCCCCTCCCAGGGCACCTTCAAGGCAACCAAAAGATGATTTGAAGGGAGAGATATTGCAGCCCCATCTCTTCACTCTGCACTTGGAGTGGGACATGTGCCCGTGAGCAGAAACACCCCCCGAAGGATGTGCACCCCTTCAGGCTGCCCGTGGGCACCAAAATCCCACAGGCTTCACAGCCATGTGAGCCATACGCAGGGGCTGTTTGCAAAACATCCCATCTCATTAGGGATGTGCCTTAATTAATTCCAAAATTAAGTTTTTACTGTGCTCTCTCCTATATTAAGGCTACCACTGCCCAAACGCCATTACACTCTCAGTGGGGATGTTCTTTTCTTTTCCTCTGTAAAATGAACAAACTCATCTTAAATTTAGCAAAGACTTTGAAGCATGGAGCACAGCACACACATTTCAGCAGCCATGCTGTTCTCCAGGGAGCCTGTCCTTGAAAGCCAGCTCACCTTCTCCCCCCCCTTCCCCAATACATATGAAAATGCCCACAGGAGTGCTGGACACAATTTTTGAGATGTAAATCTTTGACCTGCTTGATGGGAGGCATTAAAAACTGAATTCCCAGAAAAAGAGCCTCTGAAATAGTGCTCCCTGGTGCTACATGTTCTGGAAATACGCTACCAAAAAATGGTCTTTCAAACATACTCAGTGTTCAGCTGCATTTCTGCAATTTAGAAAGACTCTCAGCAAGCTTCACATTCGACCAGGATTCTGCAGTTTCTCTGAATACCTTGTCAATGGCTACAATAACCTCCTACAGCTATTTGATTATTTTCAGAATATCCCAGCTGATGCAAACCTGCCCCACTCCCCACCTGAAGAGCAGTCATTTTAAGAAATCATTCCACAAACCACAAATTTCCCTGAAACCCAACTGGCCTTCTCAGGATCCTTGGAGCGTAGGAAGAGAAACAAACAAAATCACTCCTTTCTCACTTCCTACAGAAGTCTCGTTATTCACCCCCCAGGAGCAACAGAGAAGCCACGTTCTAATCACATATTCACACCACCAAGTAACTCACAACTAGAAAGCTCACTGCTTAAGGGGTGACAATTTCCCTGTTTAGCCATATGGCACAGAAGGAATACAGCTCCAGACAGAGCTTTCTCCAGCCCACTGCCTTTGGGAAAGCCTCATTCCTACCAGACCTATGTTCACATAACTGTTAAGTCCTATAGTGCCATAAGATATCCAAGTGTCTAGCACAGGCTCCCAAAGCTTGAACACCTCTATGAGAATGAGCAGCACCATCAGGTATGTGCAGATGGCTTGCAAAAGGGATCACTTTCAAACTGACTGAAGGTTGTTATCCTATATATCTATTCAAGCCTGTTTTCTAAGTAAAAGACATGCTGGTACATTAGTGTGATGATGCAGTCTAGCTCTGCCTCACTTCTAAGTGTGAATTTTTAAATGTTCTCCTCCCCCCTACACACTCTCTTTGCAATGCAGTGTATTTCAGATCCAGCAGATGCTCGTCTTGTTCCTAAAAGAGATTTAATGCGTTTTCCATGATCTAAACACCTGGCAAAAGGGCTCCATAAAGCTTTAATACTTTCCTAACCCTGTGTTAAATTTGTCCTAGTGTTGCATATAGCATAATTCTGCAGCCATGTCAACTATTCAGGTAATTCCAGAATGTCGTCACTATGGTTTGTGTCAGCGGGGTGATCTGTATGTACCTTGTAATCATTCTGGTGTTGGGTTGCAAAGGTCCTCGGGCTCTTCATTTGGTTGAGTCTAATTCCGTCCACTTCACAAAGATCTAGAGTTACACTAAGTAAAGGTTGACATTTACATGAGACACTGGGACTGCTGGAATGACTCACCAAGGTAAAACCTGGGCTAGATATTCTTTCAAGGGCATAAATTGTACGGTGACGACTTTTCACAGCCTCATAAAATCACAGAATGGTTTGGGTTGGAAGGGACCTTGAATATCCTCGAGTTCCACCCCCCAGGCCATGGGCAGGGACACCTTCCACTAGCCCAGGTTGCTCCAAGCCCCATCCAAGCTGGCCTTGGACACTTCCAGGGATGGGGCAGCCACAGCTTCTCTGGGCAACCTGTGCCAGGGCCTCCCCACCCTCACAGGGCAGAAGGTCTGCTAACCTGCTGTAGGGAGTCTCTTTGCTGAGCAAGGCAAACATGGACAGAGGGGCATGTCACACACATTGCTCAGCAGGACACGGGATCGGGATCTCAGGAGTCTGAGAACAGACAGTTAGAGAAGCCTGGAGCATCACTCATAAAGAAAAGGAGATATGTCAGAGAGAAAACAGATATCTCAGAGTGACCTTCCAGTGTCTTCTTGGAAAATGAAAGACCTCCTCTCATTTTTACTGCAAAGCTGGACAGCCACGCACATGGGACAACTTTGTCCTGCCCACTGTTTCCATCATGTGAAACCAATTAGTAGCATCAGGGCTGGTCAGCACTGCAGCCAGTGTCCAAATGCTCTCAGGACATTTATTCTCCCAAACCCACTCTGCGCTTTAATGCAGCACCAGCCACCACGTTCAGCACGCTTGAAAGTCTCCTGGTTTACCAAATATCCTAAGCCCTAATGTCATTAGGTCTCAACCAAAATCAGGAAATTCAGATTAAAACAGTGACTGTTCCATCAGTGAATGTCACAAGCCTTTCATCTGTTCCCATGAACTCTCCTTTACCCAAATCCAGTATTAACAGTGAAAGCATCCAACACACTCACGAGAAAGAAACTGTGAAATGGAAGGACCACACAACAGGAGATGAGAACAGAGCATCTAACGTGAACCAGTGTGTGAAGGATGAGTTTGTCTGCAGAACAGGGTGCTGCAGCAAAGTGGCTTTCCAAGCACAAACAGACTTTCCCAGTGATGGGGTCTCCTCTCAACTGAACTCACAGGATCTGCTCCAACAAGAGGTCAGCCCAGCCTTCCTCAAGCCCTGGCAGCTGCAGCAGCCCACGTATGGCTGCCTGTATTTACTGTATGAGCCCCGTGTGCTGCAGGGCATCAGTCCAGGCACACTTGCAACACTGACAGCCATCATCTTTGGCCATGGCCTCTGCCACGTCAGAAGGTCTTAGCAGCAATCGTGGCATCGAGGAACTAATGCCACGCAACTGAGCAACTGTCTTGAGCACAAATTCATAAGCTAGTGCTATTCCTGCTTAGTGCTAAAGTTCAGTGCCTCTTTTATCGTGCTGGAAACTTGTCAGGAGCTGTTTTTATTCAGTTCAGTAGAGCAACCTCTCTCTAAGGTCTCCCTTCTCACCACAGATACAGAGCATCCAACCTTTCTGAGCAAGCTTCCTGCAATTCCTCATGTCTTAAACCACAGACTGCCACAGTCCCCTCTGACCACTTCATATGCTCTTGGTAAGAGGCACCTCTGTGCCTTCTGTGCGTGTCTCGCCTGATTACAGACTGGTCATGGATTGGAAAAAGAGTGGAACATGAAAAGTGGTAGCAGTTCTAAGGAGAATGAAGTCTTCCTTTGTACAGAAAAAGAGGAGGCGATGACCCTCCAAAGCAGTTTTGTTAATGCTGTCTCAGGCACGTGGAACAACCTTTAAAGCAGATGTGTCAGCCCAGGAGCTCCTTTCATAATCTGCACGTCTGATTTTTCATCACCCTTTTTCTCAGGAGGCAAAAGAGAAAAAACAAATCATCCAATTCTACAGGTCCCGAAAACTGACTGTACCAACTGTTCCCTGATAGATGGGAAGGCGTCAGTGCAGCCAGCATCCCAGGAATCTGTGGTGCAGTCCAGCCAGGACTGGTTTGTGCTGGGAACCCGGGGCAACTCAATAACTTTGGCTTCCCAGGCCCTCCTCCCACACTCGAGGGTTTGGGATTGTCCAGCAGCCATTGCATCATGGCACAGTGATGGCTTCATGATATAACCTTGGACAGGAGCCATCCTTGAGCTGCTTGAGAGATACTTATAAATCAAGAGCAACAGATAGAACTGTGAAGGCCACGGGTGGTCCAAGTAGATGGGTAACTGTACCTGGGGCCCTGTGCTCAGGACTCAGGGTAACACTGCAGGTTTGAATGGGGCACACAGTGATATGTTCTCATTTATTTGATAAGATGGGTAATTTGCAGCCTGCTGGCATCTAACATTCACCCCAGAAGCAGAGTGTGTGACAACAGCACTGCTGCTGCTCCTGCAAGGTATTGCCAAGCCTGGCCTTTGTCCTGATACGTCTGGGCCCAGGAGAAGCAGGATCATCAGCCTGCAGTACTCCAGCAAGGAAAATCCCTCTTGCCATAATAAAAGGGAAGTAAAGATGAAATCTGTAAATGTTTTATTACCACAATGAGCTAATAAGACCTCAGTAACTACTTCTTCTGTGTCAATCCAGTATGCTACAGTCCTCATGCAGAGGGATCCAGCACCTGGTTTATGAGGTACCATTTTCACTTTCACTAGAGTAACAAGGGTTTTCTTTAGACTCTTCCAGCCAAATGCAGGAATACCCTAACTCCATCATGGAGCCAGGTTTCAGAGGTGACTTGGGTCTTTTACAGAGATCCGTATCAACAATCTTGATTAAGTGTCTCCATGTTTTGAAGGTGACCTGAGCCTAACTCTCAAATATTCAGGATGCTTCTATTTTCTCTGCACCAGCTCTCCAACCAGCATATGCTCAGTTCACAAAACAGAGTCATCTCTGTGTTGTAAGGAAAAGGAGATAGTTCTAAACACACACTGCTTTATGTTTGTCTCTCCAGGTTCTTAGGATAAATCCAAAGGCTAAGCCTCCTTGCAAGTCTCAGCATCCTGTCAGGGCCAGAGGAATGTCACAGTAAGTATAAACATTATTGGATCGAGTATGCTCATCCTCCTGAAGTCTCTGGTTCCCTCCTGCCTTGTTTATTTTTCCCCACACACTGGGAAAAAGCAGAAGGCCACCAGTTTTGCTGTCCACTGGTTCCTCAGGCAATGCAGTCTCCAGCAGCCAGAGTTACACTCCTTTAATTCAGCCTTATCTATTGACCTTCAAAGAGCAGGCTACACATGTTTTAAATTATTATTTACAGCATTCTAGAAATATTTTGCAAGGATCAGCTCAAGCTCATCTTCAGCAAGTGACTAAGAGGCAAGGGTCAGCATGAATATCAAGATCTGGACCCCAAGCTCTAGAAAAGGGCTTTCTGGCTTGGAACATTTCCCAGTCAGAATTGCCAAGAGAATTGATGGAGCAGGTGACAGGGCTGGAAGTGCTCAAGGAGCTGCCACACTTCAAAGATTCACTTCAGAACAGATAGTTGGTTTAGAACACACACTTGGCCAAGAGCTGGGGAGGTCAGAACACCTAGAGGCAAACTTGCACCTTAACTCAGGGTGGGAGGGAAAGAGGTGATAACCTGGATTATTTCAGAGAAAAAATTATAAAAAAAAGACCAATGTCACAACAAAACAAACCCAAGCACTTCATTTGCATATTTTATGCAAGACACATGGTTTCAAAGCTAAATGAGAAAGATATGAGTGCACATCAACACTCCACCATGGCACAAGGACATATCTTCCACTACAAATATTTGATCATCTTAAAACTGCTTTTCTTGCTTAATCAGAGGCCTTATTGTAACCTCTGTGTCAGCCGAGCTGTAAAGTAGGATGTCAGGACGGAGTAGCAAAGATCCTGCTCATTTCTCTACATTCAGCCTCACTGTAGCTACCACAGAAACCACACAAGCCAGGAAGCACTAGACCTGGGATCAACTAAACCATGTCAGGA
Source organism: Lepidothrix coronata (assembly GCF_001604755.1). Taxonomy (NCBI): domain Eukaryota; kingdom Metazoa; phylum Chordata; class Aves; order Passeriformes; family Pipridae; genus Lepidothrix; species Lepidothrix coronata. Next base: position 1,783,798 of record NW_016690324.1, on the reverse strand, counting down.
TCTCTGTAGAAGGGGACAACTACTGGCAAGCAACATTCATCTTTACATAGAGACTGCAAGATGTGGGCAAGTAATTGCCTTAAAGCTCTAAGCAACACTTATTGGTTATCAGCCCCTCTTCCTGCTAACTTGATGCTCACAGGCCAAGGAGTTATTTCTTCTTGGAGCACTTGAACAGAGGCTCTCCATGGGGTATTTATCAGCCTGGGACATGAACAACAGATAAAACACTCTGAATCTTCTTCTCTTTCAAAGTAAAGTGCCAGCCACACAGCCAGGTTTGTGCCTAAGGAGAATTCAAGCTGTAAAAGTCCCCTTTCTTTGCCATCCAGATGCAGAGTCCCTCGGCGAGCCTGACCGGGTCTGCCTACGGGAGCACGCCTGTGTTCACAAAGGTAAAGAGCACAGGCTGCCTGAACAACAGAGCTTGCTCTGCAGCTACCAGCACTAGACTGTGGGTTTTCTTGTTCCATCAGGAGCTATTTCTAGGCTGGAACATTGGTTCATGCACAACTCAAAAAAGCCAACGTACTTCGTTGGTGATGACTATCAAATTAATGCCTTAATTGGTAAATGATCCAGACAAAACTATGTGAATTCATCTTATTTGTTTCCTGCAGGGGAGGCTGAAGTGGAAACCTCTCACATAGTAGCTTCCCTTATAATGTTACATCCACTGGAATAGATGTTTTTTCCTGCATTTGTGTCTTTCTTTAACTGCACAAGCGAGGCTTTAATGAGCACTGGTTTACTGGTGAAAAAAACCTCCCCTCTCAACTCACTGCAAATGCATTTAGAATTAAATCAACTCTTATAAGCAAAATAAAAATAGGGGCATGAGACCATCTTCTTACCTGAAGGATGTATCATTTCCTAATAATTGCTTTAAGGGGGAAACACTTAGATCAGACATTTAACACAAATATTTTTCTCCTCCAGGGTCTGCAAAACATAAGGGCTACGAAGGGTCAGTTGGTGGTGTTTGAATGTCGAATTCACTCTACACCCACCCTACAGGTTCACTGGTACAGAGAATATGATCAGATCAGAGATTCTGCTGATTTCCGAATCCTGCGAAAAAGTAGGTGCTGCTACGTCTGCTTGATGTCATTTCACTGGGACAGTGATGAGACAGGAAGAAGAACTGCTATAAAAATCAGGAGATTGTACACGTTCATAGAGGCAGAGTTAAGTTTACAAGTATCAGATGACCTGAAGTCACAGGCTGGACAGAGTCTGCACTTCCTCTGGCAACGCATGAGAGGGTCGGGCACAACGGGAGGAGATTCCACACTGTTAGTTATTAATGACAGTACTGCTGAGCCATGGAGGCATTGTCACCATGTGTTAGAACTACTGATGGACTCAGGGGGAAAAGATAGAGATATATAGATATATAGAGATAGAGATAAATTTTAAACAATTTCTGATTCTCCCAGGCATGAGGCCAGAGTTCCAGCGTGCCAAATTCACAGCAACCAACCCCAAAGTCAGAGGAGCTCTTTCTATGTCACCTCAGTGGAAAGGTGTTTGTACCCCCAGGTTTCCCAGCCAAACCTGAGCTTTCCCTATCCAGATGGAACTTCTCTTGATGGACACAAAGGGAGATGGTTCCTTTGTAACCAGGGTGACAGCTGAGGTGGGGAAGGGAGTGAGGGCTGAGGGGCTTTTTTTCCATTCTGGCCTTATAACCATTCAAATTTTTTCTCTCTTATTTTGAGCAGAGGCTTGTTCATCAGCAGTTCCTGGTAAGTGCACTGTGCATGTGGTGTTAGACATTCCACCAGTTAATTACCTCACACTCGGGATTTCTCACCCAGATAAAACAATAATGTCCAAAGGGTGGTCAGAAGACAACATTCAGAGTCAGACCAAGAGCTTTCAAGTTCCTAATTTTGAAAAAAGCACCCAAAAGGCCCTGAGTTTTTTCACAACACAATAAAAAAGGTATCGACCCTCTTTAATTAAGTCAGTGAAGAGGACCCTGTGCTAAGGGAAAACATATCCACCATTCTGAATTATAATCTTGTATGGGGTTTAAACTTGTGCAAGAGAAGACAGAATTTAGCAAAAAAAAAAAACACCCAAACCCCAATCAGCAAAAAAAAAAAGCCAAAAAAACTCCACAAAAAAACCACTACAAAAAGTGTGCCTTGTTTAATTAATATCACAGGAAAAAAGAGTCTTCCTTCATTTTTTGTTCCTTCTGAATCCCTTACCATCCTATGCCCTATACATCGCTATTTCGCACTTTACTGATGCCAAGCCTCATCACTAAGTCACACTCCTCCTGCAAGGACCAATTCCTGTAGGTTAACATTTGGCTCTCTGGTACAACATCACACCTGAATTTGTTATTTCAGAGGAAGTCTGCACCCTGGTTATTACAGAAGCTTTTCCTGAAGACTCTGGAATATTTAAATGTGTTGCTGAAAATGAATTTGGATCTGCAGCATCCAGTGCTCATCTCTCTGTTTCCCCAGGTAAGCACATGGATTTCTGTGTTGAGCAACTAAGCACAAAAGAATTTGCTGCAGCTCAACACCAGGGAGAACCACAGATATTTGCCAAGCAGAAATCAAACCCAAAACAATTTTGTAGGCTCAAAAGAAGAGAAATGCCCCAAAAATGCAGTCTTCTTGGGTACCTTTCAAAGTTGGATGCTAGTTGTTCTGTGGATCCCTCTTCTACCTGGGTCAAGGATGACAATGTGGAGATGATGTTCCTTCTCACAGAGGAGTCTCATCCCTGGGCTTCATCCCTTCAGGGATTCCAGCGTGGCCCAACACATGGGCTGTGTCTGTACCTTGTTTATTGTAACACCTGACCTGCCTGGCTTGTGCTGAAGGCCACCTGCAAACAGAACAGCACCTTGCATTCATCCCAAGCTCAGCAGCCCTGGTGAGAAGGGAGGGTTGGCTACTGCAGCTGGGCAGGTTTTGGTCTCTGCAGAGCCCAGGCAGGCTGAGCTCTCATCCACCTGCTCAGACATTCCAGTTTCCTGCCCCCCTGTTATTGCATGTGTTGTGTTGGTGAACCACCACCGCTTCCTACCTGACTTGGGGACAATTCTGCTTCCAGGAGCAAAAGAGCTGGAGAGTTTTTCAGGTGCTGCCCACAGGCCAGCTGTGCAGGTCACCATGAAGAAACCCAGCTTCCCCAGGAACAGCCAGGCAGGAGCCAAGGACCGAGGGGCATCTGGCCTCCCATCCTACAGCCCAGAGACCCCGGGGCTGGGCAGTCGAGCAGCAGCCACCAGCTTTGGTCAGATGAACTCCAAGGGCCAAGCTGAAGACTTTCATGGAGCTTATGAAAACTCTCCTCGGGCTTCACCTCTGCGGTAAGACAAAGAAAAAAAATCACATCCCTGGGTTAGTTTTTTACAACACTTAGGGGATGAACTCTCCAGTGATTCAGCTGCAAAGCTCCAGTGTCCCTTACCCTGACAGGGGTTCCCACACAGTCATCTGAGCTGTTTGCCTGTGTGACAATGGCAATGTGTAACAGCAGCCCAGCTACAGAACAGCACAGGCTCAATTTGACAGAGTGTGTCATTACCCAAAGGCTCAGGTAAGTGCCTGATGGCACTGTCAGAACAGCCTATCTGTAAGTAATTTAAAGGCATCACCCCAAATCGTAGCCTCTAGAAGACCTTTGTCTCCACAGCAGAGCACGAGACAAAGATCACAATACCTGGGAAACGTCAGGGTACAATTCTGTTGCCACCTCCTTCCTCTGTAGCCTTGGCCAAGTGGCATCACCTCATGTTTCTGTCTCTTATTCTGAAAGACAGCAGTAAAACTCAAGGTGCTGGTAGCACAGTGCAGATGGTACCTGCAAAACACCTGCGGAGGGGAAGTACTGAACCAGTGACACACTGGATGGAGTGAAAACTGTCCTATGGCATGGCAGGGACACTCCCCGCTCAGGAGATGAGGAATTCCCCACAGTAATGAAGTGTTGCATCTTATAACAAGGCTCGATCCAATTTCCATCCCAAATGCAGCTCTCAAGTCGCTGTGCACTTACTGCATTATCAGTTATCGTGTTTGATTTTTCCAGAGAAGCAAAACAAGTTAGAACACACATATTGGCGATGCCATCCCCATTTCTGTAGGGTTTCTCAAGGGTTTAGAGGCAGAAAGGTGACCTCAAATGGTGACAGTTCACATCAGACATCCAAGCCCAGCAGAGGAGTTTCCTCAGCCCTGTCTGTGGCAGTGGGAGCTCCGAGGCAGACGTGTGGCTCCTCTCCCAGCTGAATTCCAGCCTGGAACTGCAGTGATCCTGTTACAGCGTGTGTGAACGGCTGTCCGTGACAGAGAGCATTCCCTGTGGTACAGATTATTTTTGGATGTGCTCAGCCATTTTAACTAAACTGGTTATTTTAACAATTCTGAACACCCCCCCCCTCCAAATTTCACTAGAGGAGAGATCATATTTCAACATGGATGTATCCATGCACAGGAATTATTTCACTAAATCACTGAGTAAAACTGGGTTTGCTTCAATAACTTGCAGATCACTAAGAGGAGGCTCTCAGTTTGGCTTCCATGAAATCCAGGCTTGCTCCAGGGAAATCAGCTGGGACACTAAAAAGACCCCACTGCATGAAGGGATATAACATGCCATCAAAATCAGCTATGTAATAGCTTTTTAAAATATAAAACATTAACTAGTATACAGAGCTGCAGATTGCTTTTGACTGACAGCAGTGCTGAACCAGACTTTGGACACATCTCAAGATACAGAGTGAAACTACTAAAATATACCCATCTGTGAGCATTTAAATATCTTTAAAGCCCACAGACTTATTGCCACGTGCTTTGAAACATCGTTATGAACGGGGCACAGCATTGTAAATGTTGCTGTTACCTCAAACTCAGCAATCATAGCTAATGACTGGCTGTAAAATAAGTCTTTTTAGTCAGATTTAGCACATAACTCTCTCATGTAGCATATGTGGTTGCAATTGTATTACCAAAGGTAAATACCAACAAAGACAGTGATGACAGAACAAAGCCATTACTGGGAATAACTATAAAATGAACAAAACCCTTGTACTCTTACTTCTCCCAGTTATTGCTTAGTAACAGCCACTCCACAAAAGCCAGGAAATGGAATTCAAGAAGACTCTCACTACTCCTTTCTGAGCCCTTTATACCTGCAGATTACAGTGTGTCCTCCTCAACAGCCTTAAAGGAGCAGAACAAAATCTATGCTGATTATTAACTTCATTAAAGGAACTTAATCCAAGCAAAAGAAAAGGCTTCAGGCACTAACTGTACTGGCAGGCCTTTTAAGTAGCTTTTAAGTGTCCTTAATAAATAAGCAAAATATTCTTAACTCTCCTTCTAGACATTTTTTCCTGCATGACTCAAGCAACTAAGGAGAACCTGATCAGTCACAGCAAGTCACCATTCTTAGAAAGTAAACTGAAGCAGGACAGAAAAGCTGGTTTCTAACACCTCGAAGTGCTGGGCACAGCACTATTAAGTTACTTGGCACAGGCAATGAGATTTATTCCTCTGCTTTTATCAGTTCAGCTTCCAGTTCTTTCTTTTTTTCTTTTCCCCCCTGTCTTCTGGATCTCACGTTTTTCTGTTCCTTCTCTTTCACACAAGTCGTCTCCCTTGTGTCCAGTCTTTCAAGTGTATAAAGCTGTCCTTAAATTGGTGCCTTGCAGCCACCTTTAGTTCTGAACTAAGCACACTGCACCCTCATTGAAGTCGGTGAGGAGTCAGGGAGCCTGTCTGAGCACACAGTCTGACCTTTACCATGTTCACAGCTTCCTGCAGGGCAAATGATCATCCCACAGGTACCTTTTTTTTTTTTTTAGTACTCACTCTGCGCAAACTACCGATTTTTTTTTTATTTTTTTTACCTCAAAAGCAAATAACTTCTCCAACAACTAGGGACACGCTCCCTCCCTTAATCACTTCCACGAGGAGGAATTTAAATAAATTAGCACTCAATTAACACCTGCTATGTAAGTTTTAGTTCACAAACGCTGGGCCGATGTTTAATACAAACACTAAATGTGGATTAACCTCTTGAAGATCGCTGTGCTGACAGACTCAAGGGCACAGTGAAGGGAGAGAGGAGGAGGCTGAGAGCCCACACTCAGCCCAGCTGCAGTACTTTCAGGCTTGGGGTGCTTTTAAACAATAGGCAAGAGTTGCCAGAGTATAATTAAAATACTTAAAACACTATAATGTTAATTTAAGATGCAATTAGGCATTGAACTGTTGATTAAAAGGGATAGGAATCACCTAAACTGCCACCAGGATCTATTGCTGTGCTGGTGAAAACACCATAGTTGCATTTTTTTAGTCCATGCAAATAGCTGTAATAATGAACATAGACATAAAACTATAAATATTTAACATATTTTTATCGTATATTATTTTTGTAAGTCTAGTGTTGCTATTCAGTTTGTGACTGTTCAGACACATCCATGAAGAGTGCCACTGCTTCTGACAGCTCTGCACTGGAGCGGGGTGGGGGTTGCCCTGGGGCCGGAGATACTTAAACCACGTTTAAACCTGTCTCTGGAGTACTTACTGCCTTTAAGTGCACAGCCTTGAAAGCAGAACCAGGGTGTTATTGCTACACAGGCAATTAGTAAATGAATTTAACAAGGAATTTAGAATCAGAGAGTGGTTTTGGTTGGAAGGCACCTTAGAGATCACCCAATTCCAAATCCCCTGCCATGGGCAGGGACACTTTGCACTAGACCAGGTTGCTCGGGGCCCCGTTCAACCTCGCCTTGAACATTTCCAGGGATGGGGCAGCCACAGCTTCCCTGGGCAACGATTTCACTGGGATAACGGAGTGGGATTTAGGGACATTAAAACATACTCCAGCAGTCCTTCCTCGCTGCTCCCTGGCGGTGCTACGGGCAGAAAAGCTGCTTTTCTGCTCAAAAGCCGTCGCCTTCATTTCTCTCCCTTCTCCTGCGGAGCGAGAGGCGCTCCCGGGAGCGGCCGCGCTGAGCTCCGGCCGCGTCCCCTCGGGGCGGGACGGGACGGGGAGAGCCGGGGCCGGCGGCTCCTGCCCCCCGCCACCCCCAGAGCTCCCGGGGGAGTCCCCAGACCCGCAGCGGGGTCCGGGAGCGGGGCCAGACCGGGGGCAGGAGCGAGGTCCGGCCGCCCCTTCCATCAGCGCCCGGACCAGCCCCTGCGAGCGCCGGGCGGTCCCACCGCTGCCCCCGGCGGGGGATTCGCTGCCCGCGGGCACCTGCCCAAAATCCCCGGCTCCGGCCCTGGGACGAGTGTCCGGGCAGTGGAGACTCTTATTGTGACACGGCGGGGGCCGGGGACACGCGGGTCCCGCGGTGTCACCGCTGGCTGCACATTAAAGCCTCCCCGTCACGCCGCGCACAGGGCGGCTATGACAGCCCGGCCCGGGGAATGACCGGCCCTGCCCCAAATACCGCTTAAAGCCCAGGTGACAACTTCTAGGCTGTAGGTAAGGTGCTTGTTTGGGTTTTTGGTTTTGGTTTTTTGTTTTTGTTTTTTTTTTTTTCCACGTCACTTTTCGCTTCGAGGCTGGTTAGGGAGGTGGCATGAGGGACTGCAAGGAAATGCTGAGGTGGAAAGGTGCCTTTAAGGTGAGGTGCTGTCAAAGGTAACAGAGGAACAGTGGAAACAGAGGAAAAAAAAGCCCTTTGTTTTTTGTTTGGTTTTTTTTTTTCCTTTTTTTTTTTTTTTTAAGCAAGCTGTCCCTATTGTTACTTACTGCTATCATCTCGTAAGGTCAAAAGTCTCTTCGGATTTTTTTTTTTTTTTCCCTCCCGAATCAAGGTGGAATGATTTGAGGAAAACGGTAACTTACCCCTCGCTGTGAGAAGTGACGCTGTGGGTCGGAGCTTGCTGTGCTCTAGAAAACAAAGTAAACGCTGGTTTCTGTGCGCAGCCTGTGGGTAAAAGGAGAGTAAAAATCTGTACACAGGTAGTCATATAAAAAATGGGATAAGACTCAACAAGTTTTCTGCATCGGTGAATGAGAACATAGTGTGGACATGCTCCAAAAATTTGAGCCAGCTTCAAATTCCAAGAGCATGACAAGGGGAAAGTTAGGGAATTTTTACTATAAAGCCTCTGTTTACATACAGTTAATGTAGAACTATTATTGATGATCACCTTTAGGAAATGAAAGCCTTGAATTTTTGAAATGAAAGTGATGTCTTCAGTTATGTCCCCCCATGGGGATTTATGACCTCCTGGAGCCCTTCTTTGGGCTCTCCAAGGAGAGGAATACAATATACTGGGTATATATAGCAGCAAAACAGCTGATCTTGGTGGGGCAAGATTACAATTTTTTCCAGCACATGTAACTGGGTGGATTTATATTCTCTTTTTTTTTTTTTTATTAGTAGCTTTATGTTTATTTTGGGGGATTTTTTTTTTTATCCTGGAGCTGAAATTGTTTGTTCGTTTTAACAAGCTTGCTCAGCTCAGTCTAATGAAACCTTCCTGGGTGTTTAGTTGATGGAAAGCCCAGGTTTAGATATCAAGCACCTGCAAAATAAATGCACCCCTTATCCTGCAGCTAATTGTCAGAATGACAGTAGTAGGCTGAACAGCAAGTCTTGGGAAATCACTTCAAATGGAAAAGCACAGTCCTTGGCATTCCAATCCCAAATCTCAGTTGGATATGAAAAGCTCTGAATTCAAAACCCATTAAAGAAGAAATCAGGACACTTGGTTTCAAAGGTTTAGTTTTAGGATTAAAAGCAAGTGGAACCTGTTTCATGCTTCCCTATGGTATAAGGAATTTCTCAGCACAAATAGCCAATTCTCTGAGGAGAAAGAATTTAGTATTTTGACAGGGCATGAAGTAGAAGGATACAGGGCTCTTTAGCTGAAATTATATGTGGCAAATTACCTTGCTTAGCAGTAGTATCCACAGTTATCTGCAGATTTATGCAGGTGGCAAGGGGTCTTGATAAAACAATTGCTATTTATTCAGAGTTTACTGGGCTCTGGCATATAAAAGCCACAGTGAACACTGTGCCTGAGGCAGACAGACTGCATGGCTTGTTATTGTAATCCAAAATGTTCAGACAGTTCAGGAATAGTTCTAATAAATCCTGAATATCTTTATTCTAAGCTCAAGCTTTAATTGTCAGTTGCCTGAACCTCCTATTCTTTGGATTGCTAATGACTGCTCACGACACAGCATTTTTGTGATTCAGCTTGTGATGTACAATTTATTTTATCTGTATTGTCTTCCTTAAGGGAAAATCCACACCAGGAAAGCCTCTATTCTGCAAGGCAAGGGTTCCATTCTATCCAGGAGCCCAGCCAAGACAACTTTTGTGGCCTACCACCTAGTTTTTACCAGCCACCCATCCAAAGCCAGTTATCACCAACAAAAACCCAGGACAGCCGCGAAACCTCTCCTATGAGTGTCCCCAACCTCCCATCCGTTTCCTCCATGTGCCAACCAACCATGTTTAACTACGAACGTCCAAAACACTTTATCCAGTCTAAGAATGTGTGTCAAGGGCAGCAGCAGCCTCCAGGACCCGCAGCCTCCGCGGAGTCGAGCAGAGAGATCAAACAGTCCTCCATCCTCATTCAGCCTCGCAACCCGAGCGGGCAGAAATTCTCCTCCTCGTCATCGCTGAGCTCTTCAATCACGCTCTCCTCGCCTTCCTGTAGTGCCCCCAAGGAATCCACATATCCCATCACTCCTGCATCTGCACAGTCTCCTGCTAGCTCATCATCTGGGCAGAGGCTTATACCCATGCCTAACCAATCCCCCGCAGCATTCCTGTGCTCAGTGCTCCCCTCGCAGCCCGACTATAACAGCCAAACTCCTTCTCCCATGGAACCTCAGTAAGTATACACAGCCTTCTAACCTCCCCCTGCTTCCCTCTGGCCTGGCCTCTCCCGTGCACTGACCATCCCAAATCCAACCACCCCATGAAACACCAGCTGGGGCCAAAGCCAACGGCACAGCTCCCACTGACTTGTCGTGTTCAGGGCAGGACTCTGCAGGACTCGGGTTAGGAGGCTGAGCTTTCCCCCTGGTGACTGTGTGGGAGAGATGGGTGTCCATCAGGAATTAAACTGCACAGCTGTGTGGGTTTTCTGGAGTCAGTTTGATTAGTTTAGTTTGATTTGAAAGAAATCTCTTAATTGGGGTTATTCAGAGTAGAAGATTGATACCCATCTCAAATTAACTTCCTCAACGAGCATGGCTTATGAATGGGGAGATGGGGAAAGGCAGTAGTACTTCCCACATATAAACAACTTGGAGAATTGTCTAGTAAGTCTCAGCAGTGTTTTCAGGTTCCACATCATGGTGAGACTCTACACTCACCTACAACACCCTTTCCATTAATCATATGTGCAAACAGAAAGGCAGCCACTTGAAAATATTACCCCTTTAGACCAAAGACTAAATTCTTTCCTGAATATGTATTATATCATTTTGCCTTTGGGCTGCAATCCAAATATCTCCCAAGGTCAGTGAGATCTCAAAGGGAGCTGGGCCTTGCCTTCTCACCAACTTGTATTCCTGCCAATGTTAGCTGGAGGTCCTGGGGAAAGTCAGGGCAGAATATGCACAAACACTCAACTGGAAATATTAGAAAGGTGATAGGGGCAGGGGTCCTGCTGGCCTGGATATAAATCAAGGTTTAAGTGTCAGCTTGCATTCAGGTAACCTGAATGTTTCTGGGGGATTTCTGAATCACAGCACTGTGGGAAGAGGGAAGGTAAGACAGACTGGGTGAGCTGGGGCTCTCAGGAGTGTTTGCTAAACTCCTGCAAGAGTGTGGGGCATTAGAAACACATGTGGAGTGACTGCTGGAGTTTGTGTGCATAGTGTGGGGTTGTTTGTTTCCATAGCAAAGGGTGTGGGTGCCTCACTATGCTTTTCAGATAAGCTGCTCTTAAATGCAACACCCAGAGAGTTGAGGAATTATTTTCCCAATCACGCTACTAATGGGCAAACAGGGACATGAGACATATTAATCTGTTGGCAAATTATTAAAGTTCTTAAGTTATAACTTAAGCAAGTTATTAAGTCCGAGCTGTGCTGGGAGTATTCCAGAATTATAACCCTTCTACCCTGCTCTAATGAGCAGAATTCCCAAGTGACAGGGGGAAGAGGATTTTCAGTAGAAACAATTTCTGAACCCAAGTGCAGCACACGAGGGCTGCACATCACAAACAGGGTTATAGATCCTGTCAGCACAGAGTGCTGTGACCTCCAGCAGACCTTTGCAACCCCTTTTGATGGATGCTCCTCTTTTCCCAGAATATTTCAGAATCAAATGTACTATCAAACTCCAGGAGTTGATCATGTCTGTTGGCTATGGATTACAGGACCAGGATACGGGAGGGGCACAACACAGGGATGCTGAACAGTGAGTGTTGTGGGAGGACACTCAATGACTTGGCTATGCCATGATGCTTCCCCTCAAGTTTTTGATACCCAGCCTGGCCCATTCATCTCCCAGATGCTTTATGGGTTCATTTGAACCACAGTTTTTAAGAGGCAGGTTCACATTTTTGTGTGCATTCAGTGAAGCTGCAGCAAACAGCCCAGCAGGCCCACGGGAGTTAACTTTGTTTTCTCTTCCTGCACGAGCAGTTACTCCCAGCCAATGTATAACAAACAAGCCAGCATCAACTCTATGCAGAAGACATCAGACCAAGAAATTAGAGGAACAAAAGAGGCCCTCATTCAGGACTTGGAAAAGAAACTCCGATGCAAAGACAACCTTCTCCAGAATGGCAACCAGGTAAGGGAAACCTGCTGGTTAAAGAGACATTTGATGGGATTCTCAGTAGTGCAAGCAGAGATGAGTTCTAGTACCCCAGAGGCTGGAGCCTCCAAACTGAGCTAAAAGCAAAACGAAATGCAGGAGCAACACTGCCCAAACACCTCTACTCAGAACCTCAGCAGATCCCACGAGAGTTCTTTGAGCCATTTACAAACAGAATATTCTTTCAGTGTCATGTGGCTGAACTTTTCCATTAGAAAAGTTAAAAAAAACATCTCTTCCAACAGCAACTCCATTTCTAATCATGGGTCAGGGGTGGAGAAAAAGGTGTGGTTTAGAAAGACTTACATTCAACCTCTTCATTTCCCAGCACCTTTTCACAGTTATTTTTGGTATTAGAATGCAAATAGCTGCTCTGGTGGGCCAGGCTCAGCTCAGGACCGAGAAGGCCCTTCCCAGTAGAGGAGCAGCACATGGGCAGTGCATGATGGAAGCCTGAATGTGTGGCAAGAGAGATGGTTGCTGTGTGTCTGTGGGCATTTATTGTAGCAGCTGAATGTCTGCATCTCCCCTGACTTCAGTAAGGGATGTGTTGACTTCTGAAAGCCATTTGATACAGCAACGTGGCTTTGAGCTGCTATTGCCTTTCCCTCTTATCCTGCAACCAAATTAAGTCCAGGCTCAACAGAAAGATGTGTGTTTAGAGCTGTGGCACAAATTTAAACTCTCTGTTGGGGATCCTGCTCAACATCATATCCACACACAACTAGAAACCCAAGGAGAATCCCTCAGTTCTGCAGATATGATTACACCCTGGTTTTCAACACTGGGGTTAACAAACCACTCAAAATCATTAGAACTTGGTGAAATATTGGAATATTTGAAAGCTCATTCTAGAGATTACCACCACATATGGTAAACTTCTTTGATTTCTTTTTATATGAACAGCAACAAATGAAAGAAATTACATGAGCTTTTATCATAAAGTCTGTCTCCTATAAGAAGGCCTCAGCCTCAGTACTTAATTATTTATTCTGCAGAGGGGCAAAATGCAATCCTCTTTACCAAGGAAACCAAATCTGGGAGAAAAATTTGCTTACCAGTAGGGAAGCCCATTGCAGCAAGCTAGAGTGAGCAAGTCTGTAATGTGGGAACCTTCCTGCAGCTGGAGGCAGACTGGTAAAAGCCCAGTGTTTATAGGTTCCATCTTCTTTCCCCTGCAGCAGAAAGGAGTTTTTTCATTATCATCAGTGAGAACACATTTGTGTGTAATTTTGAATACTGAAGGGGAAAACAAATAGGTCAAATCTGACTTAATGTGTCCCTAACAGGAATGTCCTATCTGCTGGGAGAAGGCTTGTTGTAGCAAGTCAGCTTTTCTTCCCATAGGAAGCCAGGCTAAAAATAAGGCTTATGCAATCACCACTCTGTGTCCTCCTCCCCTTGTCCTCCAGCAGCATCTGACCCCACTGGCCAATCTCAGCCACACTTGATACGGACGTAAGGACTCAGGGTTATTAAGCCCTCACAGGTTTGGCTAAAGGTCTCGTGCTCTCTTCTAAAGAAAAGTCCCACAAGCCTCCCCAGCCTTTACCTACCCAGCAGACACACACACACACACACACACGTCTTGTTCACAGCAGAAATTCAGCCCGAGTTTGTCCGCACGTCACAAAATCCAAACTCAAACTTTGTGGGCAGAGAAGTGTCAGGTGTTCTGGTGCTCAAGGGAGTAACAAACTCTTCTAAAGTAACCCAGCTGACAGAGCTTGAATTTAACTCTGCTCATTTTTATCACTGTGTACCGCATCTATTTTGCAGGAACTTTCTGTTTCGTGCCTGAAATGTGTCCTTGCCTCCCCTACACTCAGCACGCAGCATTTCAACCAGTGGATGCTGCACTGGCATAAAGTTCCCTCGTGCTTTCAGGGGTAGTGCTGCTCCCCTCTGGCTGTGTCTGCTTCTGGTGTGGCTCTTGCTTTTTTGGGAGCAGGGGATGCCAAGCATCCATCATGCCTGTAGCTCCACAGCTGAATGACTTGGGAAGTTTTCCCAGTGCTAACAGAGAGGTACCCTGGGACTTAGTCTGGCTTCTGAGGATGATGCCATCAGTTACCCATAAATAATCCCAGCAGAGAAAGAGGAGGAGTGGAAGGCCACAGATGGCATTAGAGAGGCTTTGATGAACAGGCAGTTTAATCTTTTCTGCATTTCAGTGCTGTATATATTGAGCTGACTTCAGTGGGCATCACAGACCGCAAACCCTCCGGGCCAGACGTGGGGCTTCTGTTCAGCTGCTGCTTTCATTGACAGCACCCTGAATTCGTGGCATATTAATGTGCCCTTACAAGCTGATCTGAAATAGTAAATGGACTTCTGACTAGAATTCCTCTCCACTCTGCTTTAGAGATTAACTTATGAAGAGAGAATGGCTCGCAGGCTGCTCGGACCAGTGAATGCTGCCTCTGTGCTGGAAACACAGAGTGAGGACAACATGCAGAATGCACAGGTAAATGGGGACCTGTCTCTAGAACGAGGATTTCCTGGTGATTGTGCTGTGACCTGCTCCTACCTGAATGGGGCAGAGATGGGGGTTGTTTGGTACCAGTGCGGGGAGGGGGTGGCTCTCCCTGGCAGAGCTCTGTACAGGAGAGATTTGGGGCTCTGGGGGGTGGTAGGAGAGGGGGGGAGAATTTAAGCACCATTCCCTTGCTGGGCCTGATCTGTAGGAATGAATTCTCCAGGGAGGAATTACAACAGCTGCTGCACAGCCTGGGACACCCTGGCTGTGACAGGCAGGGAGCAGCACGGGGAGGGATCCAGGTACCCAGTGCAGGCTTGGCCAGGAGAGCAACATTACACCTGTCACTGACAATGTCAGATAAGTGGCATTGGCTACAAGAGGTCAGGGCCTTGGGGTGGGATCAGATGGGCTTTAGCCCTTCTGGGGGTCTGCAGTCATTGAGAGAAAGCAAAGCAGTTATTTTAGCAGCCCACATGCTGCTAGACAAGAATCTATTACTGATGGCATTTTCAAAAGAGTTTCAGTTGGAGACTTGCATCAATTGCTGGTTATTCAGGCCGGTTAGAAGCTCTCTTTGGCACTTCTGTGCTCAAAGTTAGTGGAAATGTCCATGGTATGGCACTGGGTACCTGTGCAGCCAAAGAAAACATCCCTCCTGCTGCTGCAGCAAAGAGCCAGGAGCAGGCAAACACCTGCCAAAGTGCAGTTAGCAAAACTCCTCCATGTAAGAGACACTTAAGATCACAGCAAGGGAGGAATACACAATTTGAGCTATTTCTCCCCAACCTGGCAACAGCAGGCAAGATGGGAAAATTATGAATGTCAGACAGCAAGGGAAGCCTTATCCTTTGCAGAGAACAAGGAAGCATTCAGTCAAAATAGGATGACTGACAACTTTTCGGCATGGGTGAAATGCTGCTTTAAAGAAGAATATTGGAAGCAGAGATTGGCTCATGTTTGGGATATCTTATTCCCATTATTCAGTCTTATTTTTAAATTGATTCATTCAGCCTGCTGATTCCTCAGGAGCTACACAGTCAGTTCATGTAACAGATCATTAGAATCATCAGCAACTTCATCACTACAGCATCATTTCACAAGACAAGTAGTAACTGTACAAAGTGAGCAGATCCAGGCAACTGCCTTTGGACTCAACACTGAACTCAGTCCAGCAAAACCCTCGTCCATGTAACACTTCCCCTGAACTGAAGGCTGCTTTGTGCTTGAACTTTAAACCCAGGCTTAAACGTTCCTCAGGACTGGGCTGCAGAGCACAGAACCAAGCACTGGAATGGCTCAATGCAAACACTCCAGAAATTTCCATGCAGTGTTTGCTCTCTCTGACTCCATTGCTAAAACGAGTCGCTGGCAGCAAACTCTGCTGCATTTTCCAAACATCCAGGCTCCTAACAGGAATCAATCCTGGGTACTTTGGCAGATTTAGTCATGTGATTGTGGAGTTGTCAGCAAGCTTAGTTGGTGCTGTGATCTAGAAAGAAAAGTATTTTCCAGCTCAGCAAGTGTCCATGGCTGTTGGTACCATATTTAAGTGGGCACAATACAACGCTCCTGCCAGCGACTCCACTTCTATTCCTGCTATGGGGAAGGACACTCTGTACTTAGCTCTCATTTTAGACACTGCCAGTAGTACTGCTCCTCTCTAACAAGGGTTATTGGCTGGCCCAGAGCCTCGTGTGCCAAACCAGACTGCACCTCTCACCTGTGCAGTGATGAGAAGTTCTGCCCTTCTATTCATGGCACTTGTCACTGTCGTGGCAAAGCCTACGCTGAACACAGAGGGTGTCAGGTCCTGATGCCACTTCCTTCACCTCTTGTCCCAGTGACTTCTGAAGTACAGTCAGTTTGCTTTTAAGCAGCAGTCAGTATAAAAACTTAAAATGGCTTCTTGTTCAGTTTATAGATAAATCTTTGTAAGTGAACTCACCTCTCCTCTTTCTCTTTCCAAGCACCAGAATGCAGAAAACGTCAGGCTGCAGGTTCCTACAACACATGTAAGGTAAAGCATGAACTTTATGCTATTCTTCAAGACTTTATTTCAAATGTTTCTAGGCAGTGTTAGTTTAACTTCACTACTTATCCCTTTTTCTAAAGTAGTAATTACCAAACTTTCTCACTTCCTTTCAACTAAAATGCTGCTGTTTGTGGATGGTTGATGATACCTATGATCTTAATCCAGTGAATTCTAAGCATAGCACTGGAGGTTTAAAAACTCCATGCACCTTGGGAAAATACTCTTTGTATTCTAGAGGGCTAATTTCTACTCAGAGCAAGGGCTGAGAATGCAAATGTTGAAACACAGCATGGCAGAACACAGCCTCCACAATTCTTGTCAATTCTTTTGGATATTAGGCCAAAGATGAAGGTTATGCCTCTGTGTTGAATTGAACAACTTGAGCAAGAGAAATGGTTGCTCAAAAGCCACACCTTGCAGCTGAAAAACCAACCAGAACTGTAGTTTTGGATTCCTGAATGTGTCGTGTTGGATTCCTGAATGTGTTGAGGGACTCCAGCTGCAATCAGAGCTTCAGTGTCATTTGTGCTACAGTAACTTTTACACAATTACCTGTTTCTGTCCCCTTTTTAGGAGCAGACCATCCTCAAGAGGAGATGAACGTGGACATGACTCAATCCAGGAGAAGTTTTTCCAGCCCCGTTTCACACAAGTGCCTGAGGACGTGGTTATTGAGGAGGGGCGGTTCTGCAGGCTCGACTTCAAAGTAACACCAACTTCTCCCTTCCCATTCCATTCCCTCTTGGGGTTTGGGGCGTGGAGAGAGGTCTCTGAGCCCAGAGCACTAATGGCAGGTGGTGCAGGGTCTCCCTGTTTGATGTAAACCAAGAAATAGGAGATGGCCAAATGTTTCAGCATTTTCCCTTGGCAAATGTAAATGGAATTAGCTGCATAAGAATACGGTGAAAGCTAAATATTGGTAAATGTGGATCACCACAGATCTCCCTGGGAAGAATGAATATTAATGCTCTGCTGAAAAATAGGCATTTTGGCAGGGAACCTTGTGCTTTGCACTGGGATTCCACTACTTCAGTGGACACATCCAGTGAAGTCTGTCTAGGACCAGCCTGCCTTTAATGAGTCTTCCCTGAAGCAACTGTGCCCTTGCTGGAACAGACAAGGTTTTTATTATCTTAAAGCTGTTCAACTCTTCACTGCTTTCCTCTCCCTCACAGGTGAGTGGGCTGCCCACTCCAGATGTGATGTGGTACCAGAATGGAAGGATGGTTCATCAGGATCAGTTCCATAAAATGATAGTGTCAGAAAAGGGATTCCACTCGTTCATTTTTGAAGCAGTCAAATCATCTGATGCAGGGGCGTACGAATGTGTGGCTGTGAACCGTGCAGGAGAAGCATCTTTCACAGTGAAAGTGGAAGTAATTGGTAAGACTGAGAGCACTGATAATTACTTGGCAATGCTTTCCTCTCTGCATTTGGGACACTAAACAATTAAGAAGCAGAGGGAGCCCTCCAGACATTCAGGCTCAAACAATAACAAACACCTTATCTTTTCTAAGGCTATTTTAATAAATGTATCTGAGATGCCACATTTCTTCAAAGCACTTATAGCAGGATATTTCGACATAGTGGGATGTCCAGAATTTAATTTAATTAATGTCATTAATCTCTGAGGGTTGATAACATATATTAATTGACTCTCCTTCTAAAGTGGATTGTGTTTATTACACCCTTATGCTCCTGGGAATTGCCTGCAGGCTGAGGAGATGCAGTAAGGAACACATGTCCTGCTGAATTTAGCATTCTGAAATCTTAAAGCCTGAGTGTGATATGAGCATTCCACGCTTCCAGTAACTCCTCCTTATCTTTCCTCTTTCATTTAGCAAAAGAACATCACATGCCTCCAACTTTCATCTTCAAGCCACAGAGCAAAAAGGTTTTCGAAGGAGACACAGCCCGGCTGGAATGCCAGATCTCTGCCATCCCAACCCCTCGGATTTACTGGAAAAGAAACAACGAAATGGTACAATATAATACAGACCGAATAAGGTACCCCGCTGATGAGTTGGCCGTTGGTGTGTTAGAAAACAATAACCGGTATCTGTTAATTCAAATTTAAAATGGGCTGGTTTCTAAAAGCAGCAGGCTGGAAAGCTGGGCCTGCCCCTCGTGTGCACGGCACCAAGGGCACAGATCACTGTGCCGGACAGGAGCAACCCTGAGAGCCTTGTTCTGAGGGCACAGAAGTGCCCAGATGCCCCTGTGGAGAAGCACAGCTTTAGGACTGAAACAGGGAGTGTTTCCTCGTGCTCTGAGGCTGTGGGGCTACACGACACCTGAGCTGTGTCACGATGTGAATCACTGGTGGCTCGTAACACAAACGCAGTGTTTGTGTCTGCACAGTTTGCAGTGCCCTGCAAGAATTGTTCTGGGGCTTCCTCAGCGTGTAAGCTGACTCTGATTTCAACATCTCCCCTCCTTCCCCCTCAAAGCACTGACACACGAACACCTTCATTTTTCAGCTTGCTCCATGACAACACCGGGAGGATTTGCCTCCTGATCCACAATGCAAACAAGAAGGACGCTGGCTGGTACACTGTGTCTGCTGTCAACGGGGCAGGAGTGGCCACGTGCCACGCCAGGCTAGAGGTTGCAAGTAAGTACCAGGTCACAGTGCCACAAAAAAGTGCATTTGTATTCAGAACAGGCCCTCAAGATTAACCTCAAGAAGCTCAGACCGCTGGGAGGATTCCTTTCCAAGGATACTGAACAGGACAAAAGTAACTATCCTGTGAAAATCTCTTTTGTTTAGTACCAGGACACTGTGTTGTGTCCTTTGCCCTGTTTGAAGACTATAATTTGATTGGCACCAGGAAGGAGGGTGAATTTAAGTCTCTGCTGTCTGAGATATGGGCTTATCTGTTAAATTCCTCCCGGGGGTTTGCTGGTTTATACAGCAAATTAAAAGCAATTGGGTTGCTCTATTGCGGGTCTTGCTACAGTCTGGGAAGACATTGAAAGAGGCTTTTTTTATTCTATTCCAGCACATGCAAATAAGCCACTTCCAGCCCCAAAGCAGTTACGGGTTCGACCAACTTTTAGCAAGTATTTGGCACTTAATGGAAGAGGACTGGATGTGAAACAAGCTTTCTCACCAGAAGGAGAGTTTCAGCGTTTGGCTGAGCAGTCTGGACTGTATGAAAGTGATGAACTTTAACTGGAAATGAAGAGGAAAACTCACACCTATAAGAGACAGTTACAACATAGATGCAGTTAATTGGTGATTGCTCTAATTAGCAAAATACCTATCTACATATTTTTACTTTGACTCTTGCACACTCAGCTGTTCCCATTTTACCCTGTTAGATTTTATTTATATGGTTTGGTGACTATAACCATTAACTGAGTATTGCATTTGAACTATAAAGCCTAAGAAAACAGGTTAGTTTTTGCAAGTGTGGGTGGGTTTAGTTCCACCTGTGCTTGGTTACATGCTAAGGTAGATTGGTTTGTACTGCTTCTCTAATATCACTTGTGATAATATCAGAAGTCTGTACTGTCTGAATACTAAAACCAAATAGACTAGAGTGTTTTTATGAGAATAAATTAGAGGCAAATAAAATTTTAAATAACCAACATCAGCTGTGACTCTTCCTTGGTCTGTTAAAAGCAGCTTTCGGGTGTCTGGCATCAGCTGCAGCCTGGGAAAGATGGATTCTTACTCTCCTAAACCTTCCACTGGTCCCCTCCTCTGTCTGCTCCCACTGTCATTTGTCATCTGACATCTATAACCTGTTTAGTATAGACTAAATGCTGACACCTCCTTAACACTAAAACATGTCAGTAAGGCAACAGCAATATTTCTTCTCCTTGCACACTTGACCCAAAAGCTGTCCTATATAATATAAATCATTAAGGATACCACATTTCCCCTCCTTTAATCAAGGAGTGGTTGTGACTTGTCTCACTGTTGAGACTCAACAAGCTGTTGATTTGAATCATCCAAGTGGTTTGGGTGCTGCTATTCACAACCTCCTTGTTCAAAACAATACTAAACACCATGAAACCTGATTTTGCCAAACTCCAGCCAAACAAAACTGAAGATTTTTCAACTGTACTTGCTGTAAGAGGGTTGAACTAGCCTGAACTCCTCATAGAGGTGCACTGTGCTCGCTAGCAAACCCCATGGGCATCTTCCACAGTGGAAAAAATGAGGCCTCAGCTTTGCCCTGCACTACTGTACCATTAAATAAACCCCCAAATCTGAACTGACTATTAAAAGGCCAGCAAAATCCTGCAGCCACACTTCTCCTCTGGGCTGCCCAAGTGATGAAACACTCCAAGACAACTCCCCTGATGCCCTTTTGCAGATTGGAGCTGATCAGGTGCAAACCAGTACCCAGTTTGTCCATGGGCTCCTTTAGAAGGTTGGAAGGTTCACATCCTTTTCCTGACAGACCTCTCTCTGTACACACAAGTCATAAATAACTGAGGTGACTTCAACCCTTTACCAGCAATGTGTGTGTCAGCTGCACCTTCACTCCTTACTCCACTTGTCACCCGCCCAAAAGCGTCGCTTGGGTCGAGATGGCCCTGACTGCCCTTCCCAGCACAACTGAGTGACAGCTGAGATGGCAGAGCAAGGTTGGAAGCTGTTGTCATCCTCTAATTCCAGCCTGTGAGCAGCCCCTCTTTGCCCCTTCCCTCCAGTGAGGTTCAGCAGGGTGAGCACAGACATGAGTGACCTGAGCAAAGTCCCACCTCTGGGGTGATATCACAGCACGATGTGAACCCTCCCAGACAGCAACAGCCACAGTTACTAGGAGAGTTTGCTGTTGGGAGCAGCCCAGAATCACCAGCTGAAAAGAGGCAACAACACTTGCTCCATCTACCTGTATTTCCACACTTTTTTGGAAGACTCCCTGTGAATATCATTACTGAGTCTGACTTAGTCTAAGGAGTGAATCTGAGCAAGTAATAATACTTGAGCACAAAAATGGTTTTGAAAACATAACCAAGCCCTTAACGCCACGATCCTACAGTTAGTAGCAACCGTGAGTGCGATTAGATGAGCTTTTCTCTTGTTCACATTGAGATAAACCATGGATTTGGTTTTGTGCCAGCTTTATAGATGAGTATTTGGCATGGGAAGTCTACAGCAGAGAGACAGGAAGAACTGGAAACAGCGAGCCCAGCTGAGCAGAAGCACATGTTAGTGTTCTTATCTCCTCTGACATCTCTGGAGAAATCAATTATAGGAGGCCTGAATTTAAATCACATGTTTATAAATTGGAATCATGCTAAAACACTCTGGACTCAGAGCCAAAGGCCTGCTTCACACACTTCATTTAGCGCTGATACAACACAACAGAAGGACACGTGAGCACGCCTCAGTAACAATGAACTGTGTAAACCAGAGATATTTCATTTAAGGCAGTGGAATAAGGTATTAAAGCAATAAACTGCCTGGCCCATGCTGGGTGAAATCCAGATTCACAAACAGTTGTTGTTTTGTGAATGTAAAAAGAAATGGGAATATCTTAAGGCTGCATATCTTGTGAGTGTTTCATGTGAAGAAAAGTGTTATTCTAAGGTCTGGCTTAAGTAGTCAGTTGTGAATGCAGAAGAGCACAACAACTAACAAGGATTGTATAAAATAAAAGTTCAAGCTTACCTCAGTTCAGGTTCCATGAGCTGAGCTGCTTTGTTTTCCCATTTCTGATAGATGAAAACACACCTCAACCTCATTATCCCCAAGGAACTGGGGATCTGTGGGCTGGTACAGCAGTGGAGGATGTATCTTCATCTCACCTAAATCAAAGCAGGAGAGTGGGGAGAAGTTGTTGTTTCTCAGGCTGAACAGCTGGCTCAGGAAAGGAACCCGAGCTGCATTAATCACACACATATTTGTATTTCATATCCATAAACCTCTTCTGGATAATCAGGGGAGCTCTTACCTTTACCACACGTGAAATCCAATTTACGAGGCATGGTGTTTCCATAAAGACACCAGGAAAGGCTGATCACCTCGGGCACGTGCAGCCACTTTTCTCAGGTAGCAGCTGGCAAGGTAGTAATTCATCAAAAATCCAGAAATTCAGTCAATGCAGGGAGCAGACTCAGATCCATCCTTTCCATTTTCTTGGCAATAGTTGGTGTCTGGTCTGTGCACTGGTTGCTGATGGCTGTTGGAATAGATTTCATAGCCTTTTGCAAGGTCAAAGACTGGATTATTAGTCCTCATTATTACCAATATTAGAAAAATCAGGGCTGAGGTGATTTAAAGGGATGGTAACTAATACCAGCCCCCCTATTTTTTCCCTGCCACTAAGGGTACTCTCAGCTCCTCACAGACCTCCCACCCTGGTTCAGCACCCAAACTCTTCTCTGGCCTTGCTGTGGACTGGCTCTGGCTCTGTGTCCTTCCTACTCATTACCCACCTTGTTTGTTGTAGCCCTAATCCTTGTAGGACAGGGAAGTGCTGCTGCACAGCAGAGGTAACACAGTAACACTGGAATGTGTGTGGCATGAGACAGAGCACAAGCCCAGAATTATCACAGCACAGTTACAAAAGATTTGTCCAATAAAGTCTTGTATGTACACCTTATGGCAAAACACCTAAAAAGCTCAGGTTCTTCAAATCTAAGCAAGAACCTCTGAAGTCAATCCAGTCTCTTCTGTGTAAAATGACAGCCTGAAGAGAGGGCAAGGAGCTGCACTGCAATTTCACTGACTTCTTTCCTTCAGGATCCATCCTTGCCTCCAACATCTGCACTGGAAAAGTGCCCCTGCTAAAGAAGAGCTGCTGGCTGATGCCCAGGTCTATCCAGACTTCTATTTCCTTGCATCCTGGTAAGTCCTTTACAACATGTTGTGAACATGCTGTCAACATCATCTTTCCTCAGATAAAAGCATTGGCTTGTGTTCCCTTCCTTTGTACTCAGGAATCACAGTGTTTCTCAAGCACAGCATAAATGCTCACTTTTACCATTTCATGGGTGAGTTGCAAAGGTGAAGCTAAAAGGGAGAATCCTGTTTATAAGATTCCAGAAGAGTTTAAAATTACCTCCTCCTCATAAACACGGGTCACACAAATTCCAAGCTCATCTTAAAAAAAAAAATCTTGCCTGTGGGCAGCTGTTTTCTATTGGAGCAGCTGGGAAATCATCCTGACCAAGCAGCCTCCTCAAACCCAGCCTTATCCTAGACCCAGTATTAGGCAGGTGTGACCTGTACACAGTGGAGACAGTGCTAAGGAAAAGGTGGGTTTTATTCTTTCCTATGTTCTTAGAAACTGCTGACTGTGTTTTAGAAGTTGCAGAATACAAAAGGAGTCACAGTTGTCCCCATTGTTACTTACAAAAGCTATTTCTCCACAGGATACTATTTTTAACACCGTAGCAATAATAAAAGCTAGACTTATAAATAAAGAAAAATCACTAATTATGCCCCAAAAGTCAAATGGGAGCTTGCTCAGGCCCAGATCACACACTGAACAGCAGAGTGAGACCAGTGAGTTTTAGCAATGGTATAAAGTTGTGAGCTGGGCATTTGCCCAAATGTTAAACAGAAACAGATGTATGAAAAACAAACGAGTTTCACAGCAATCTATTGGGTCGCAGGCTGCATCTGCAGCAAGAGGAAAGATTACTGCAGCTTCTCCTTGCTTTACAAAAAGTTTTTCAGCAGTCTCTGGTAGTTCTGTAGCCAGGGTAAGTCTGTGCAAGTACTTCTACAACATATTTTTTACAAAATTACTTCTACAAGAAGAAAGGGAAAAACCCTCAGGCTGGCTGTAAACACCACTGCACAACAATGCCTGCCACCCCTCTTGGCTCTGAAAAGAAATGTGTATTTCTGTATCCTGACCTTTTGCAAGGGCCCGAAGGAAAATCCACATTTTAATCAGATGGAGAACACTTTTCTCCGCAGAGCTGCCCATCTCTTTTCCTGCAGGAGAGATTGTGCTCCTGCTGTCCCAGTCAGCTGTGCTAGCTTTGTCTGGAGTTTTTTATCCTTTTTTTTTTTTTTTTTAACCTCTCTGGTGTTCAATAGAGCCCTTTGGAGTTATCAAAGCTACAGGAAGGGAAAGAACTCAGTCACAGCTCAGAGCTACATCTCCACTGCAGAAATTCCAGCAGGAGTGTGTGGGAGTCTGTTCTTGCAGATGTTCTTCCCACTCCCAGGCAGCTTCAGCCGTAGGTGAAACCCTCACCAGTGACAACCTGAGAGGCAGAAGATCTACACAAAGTCAGTGATTTTAAGATATTTTCAGTGCTTTTATACTGGCTGACAACAGCTGCCCTCAGGGAGGGAAGAATTTAGTAGAGGGACTTGTAAGGAAATTAGTCAAGAGTGAGGTGGGACAATAATTTAAAATATTGTCACTCTTTCAGCACATCTTGTGGCTGCCCAGGGAGGGGGACAGAGACTGTAAGACCCTGTGCTTGTGAAGCATTTCAGGACTCAGACCCTTGGCAGCTGAGGGATGAGCAGAGGAAGTTGGCAAATGCAAGTTTGAGGGCAGTGCCACCTCAAGGCTTCGTGGTTGCGGTTGTGTGTTCTGGGCTCTCCAGGCTCACAGGTCCATTGGGGAACAAACATTACTAAAACAAAGCTCAGGAAAATGCTGAAAAGCATTCACGAGGTAAGGATGCCTCAGGCAGGAGGGCACAGCAAAATGTGTGAGCTCAGCTGGTAACAGAGACTGTTCACACAGGTTAAATAAAACCAAAGTCCTCCCTCCCTGTTTTTTTTTCTATTTCTGGATAAGAACAGCAGGACTGTTAACAAAGGTATAAAACACTGTTGGTTCTGTGTCTTTTCTCTGAACATTTCAGGTGCTGCTTTTGCTCTCAGAACTGCCCAGCCCTGCAAATGCCTGGATGACATTTATTCCTCTGCCTTGTTTTGGGGCTGCTGTGAGACACAGCTGTGTGACCAGGACAGCAGACCCTGAGCACTCGCAGCATCCTGGGCATGCTCCAAACCCTCCTCTCCATAGCCAGTGATCCCTCCATCCACACACAGCCCTCACTTTCCCTGACTGCTTCCTTCGGTGGTGCATCACCTGCCAAGGTTAACGCTTATTTCTCCACAATTCCCGTCCCAGACACCTGTTACCTTCAGAGAAAAAAAGAATGAAGTTATGCTTTCAGGAAAAATCCCAAATCTCTTTTCCTTGGACCAGGCAGTCCCAGGTGGAGGCACCAGAGGGCGCTTCGCTTCACCCTTGAGCCGGCCGGAATTCCCAGAACATCCCTTTCGTTCCTAAATCCATCTACACCCGTTGCCCGAGGGACAAGGTGCTATGAGAAAACCCGGGGTTCAGCACTGGGATGCAGCACCCTCTGCACCCACAGTCCCTGCCCCGGGGGAGTTCTGCTGCTGCACAGCTCGGCTTGTGCATGACACACCCCGTCCCCAGCCCCAGGGCATCCTAAATCCTAGATAAGTCCTACAAGTTCTGTTTTAAAGCCCTGGTCCTGCAAAGCACTATCACACTACTACACAGTGTCTGGTCTCCTTGTGCCAAATGCCAGTGTGGAGGAGCAGAGTCACAGAGAAGGGAGCAAACAGGAATTCCAGGGATCCAGGAGGATTTCTCCAGCCCAGCAGCACAGGGTGCCCCCTGTAAGAGTTCACTGGTCTTGTACTTTGGTCTCCTGGCCAAGCCGAGCCAAGCCACCCACTCTCTTCTCAAGGGACTGGTTTAAAATAAAACCCTTCTTCCCTTCACTTCCAAAGGGGGCTGGTTGCCATGCAGTACCCCAGGACACTTGTCCCAGAAAACACGGGTCACTGATGACGTGTTTATCTTGATTACTCAACAGCCTGAGAGCCCGGAAAGCAGGTGTGTGGCACCTCGGGCATGTACAACCTTTCCTCCTCCTGGCAGCCCCTCTCCTACCAGGAGCCTCAAATAGACAGTTACTCACCCAGAACTTCCCAAAAGAGCTTTCAGACACCCCTTAACCTCTCTCGCCCTCCTTAAGCCTGGCTTTTCCCTGCAAGCTCCATGCCCTGTGTTAACAAAGTGGCTCAGGCAAACCTGTTTGAAGAGGTCAAGCTTGGAATACTTTAGATTTGCACCATCTCAGAACTGGTTCTTCAGAAAAAAAAGATTTGTCCCAGTATCACTGAGCTTTTTGCACCCTCAAAACCATGCTTCTCCCCCATTTTGACTAGTGGTGTTCAACATGGTTATTTTCCTCATTAAAACCTTCCTAGTTCAATGCACATGGATTTGCAGCAGTTCCCACTACACCACTATTGGAGGGAATTTTGTTTTCACATTAGCATGCTGATCACAGAAAATGTCTTTGAATAATAACAGAGTTAAGGAAAAATGGTGGATTGTAGAACAGATCTGTAGAAACCTTGTTCATTCTTCAAGTCAAATGTCCTTAGAGTTTGTATTTTCCCCTCATTTTCAGAGAAAGGCCACGTGAACAGAGAGCAGGTTATTCTGTCCAAAGAACATGCCCAAGGCTGCTTCCACCTCCTCCCCCTCACTCGCTCCCTCAACTTCCTAGTATTTCCTTATTCCCATTTACCTGCAGGGCCACACATCCACAGAGTCTTCACCTTCAGTTCTTCATCCCCTGACAGGCCTGAGGCTGAAGAAAGGTGGATTCTCACAGAATTCAACACAAGAGTCAGTTCGAAGGACCTTGAACACTTCCCATACACAAACTCACAACAATCTGCTGTGAAATAAAGTCTGGTTGAGAGGAAAAGCATCCTCTGGTGTGTTCAGCAGCGTGTGCAGTCAGTGTTTTCTGGCCACAAACAGCAGTAACTGCTGTGATACTGATTTCAAGGCTGGGAGATCATTATGGATACAGAGACACAATCAAACATGCTCAGCTGAAGGTGCATTAATTAGCCCAGTAATGGCTGATTCAGCTCTCAGCCCCGTCTACTCCCAAACTGCAGCTGCTGGGGCAGGAAGGAGCGAGACTCCCGGTTTCTCCTGCATCATTCCCAGCAGGAACTGAAGCCCACACGGCACCACGAGCCCAGCTGCCAGTTCAGATGGCAGTGGAGGAGAAAGCATGATGAGAAACAAAGATATATGACAATAAAGGTTAAGGTACTTTTATTATAAAAGTCTATACAATGAGCACCAGACATAGCAATGCAATTATATCTGGTTTAGTTATATATATTTCATATCTATATATCCATATAGATATATAGGTTTTGCTTTTACCAAAGTAAAACTGTTATATCACAAAATGCCTAGTTCTACCATTTATTTATTGCTCAACAAGGATGGCACAAAACACACTCAGCATTAACTGTTGCCATGCTTATCTACTATACTGAATAAACAGCCAAACACTGCATAACAAACACAAAGCAGCTGTTAATTCTGAATTGGAACCAGTCTGATCACTCACTCACTTATAAAAATATTGGAATCATATAGATTTAAGCATTATAAAGGAGGAATATATTATTTAAAACATTTAAATAGTGCATATTGACATTTTGCATGTGGTATATAAAACACAAACATTCATGTACAACACTATACAGTACACATTAGTTTCAATGTTTGGATACACCCGTGTCTGCAGACTGATAGAAAAGGAACTGAAGTGTACATTGCACAATGGAACTGAATAAAATTGGTAAATGGTCTCAAGACTAGTTTAACCTCATAATTCTCTAAGGTCCCAGATCACTTTGCAGGTTAAAAAAAAAAAAAAAAAAGAAAGAAAGAAAAAAGGCATACCACCAGTGCTCAATAGTTTTAGTGCTTTTTTTTTCTGAATTCCAGAATTACATGCCTACAAGCAGAGTAAAACAAACCAAGGAGTATCCTACAGTACACAAATGAAATCTGAGCACTAAAAATCCTACTTGCAACCTATTTCATATGCTTCATGACAGAACAGCAAGTCTCTGAGGTTACATGCGAGCCATTTCTTACGTCGTGAGAAAGTTCGTTTTTGGTCTTTCATAAAGCGGAGTGAATTCATAGCTATGTTGATACCAGCCAGTCATAAAAACATGCAGTTGAGAGGAGGTGCATGCAAAACGTGGCCACAATCAAACTGATACACTGAAGAAGAAAAAAAAAAAAAAATAAAAAAAAATTGAGAAAGCACCAGCTGAAAATGAACATTTTGATTTTGCCAGCTTGGAAACGGCCGCGTGTGGCTGCTGCAGAGAGTAAAGCCAGTAGCTAAATCATCATTCAGCACAGCAGATGTGATACTCACAACATTATTTAGTTTCAACTCTGAAGCTAAATCATGCAAGGCCCATAAACTGTGTTGCTTACATCGTAAGGGTTAGATAACTTATTTTTATTCTCCAACTGTAAAACAAAACTGTGATAAACAGCAGTAATCTTTGCACTCCCGACCGACGCTCAGCCTGTGGTGCGTGTTAACTACACTGATTTTAGCCCTTGACACCATACTTATTTCAGGTACAGTGGGATTTTAACTGTCCTAAGCCAGCTCCTTTCTGCTGGAGCTACACCAGTCTGAGTGCCATCAGATTTCCCATACACCAAAGTGTTCTTTGTGTTCCTCAAATCTTCCGAGAGCGGAGGTGCGTTATCCAATTCAGCCAAAACACTACGTCACCACTGGGTGATAAACAACAACCAGGAAAAAAAAAAAAAAGAAAAGATCAAAGGAACACCAGTAACATAAGTCCTGTAGGCAGCATGTGATTGAACTTTTCAGTTTTCCAAGTTTTAAAAGCCACTAAGCAAAGGTCACTTTCTGGTTCGTCCACTGTCATCTTTACCAAGGAGGAAACGTGACCGCTAATGAGCAAAATCCATAGACGTTAATTATTACTGTGAATAGGTGCAATTTAGAATATCAAAACCTAAAGTTGTTCCACAGCAGTCCTTTGAAAGGAATTTCAGTCTGTTTAAGTGTTCCAGGAATAAGAGTTGTACCTTTAATTTGCTGATTTTTTTTTTCCTCCCCCCCCGTAATAAAAAAATAGGCAAGAGGAGTAGTTCAGTGTAGCATTATGGTAATTAAGAATTTCTTCAATAATGCAAAAAGTTGGTAATAACAAAAGTCTCAAAGTTCTTGAATGCTAAAGTAAAAAAAAAAAAAAGCTATGGTTGTTTTGGAACAAGGTGGATGCATCTGGAATACAAAGCTTTGATGGAAACTGTGTTTGCTAAAGTTGGATAGAGCAGTCTCAGAAACCTTACTTGCTCTCTGGACAGGACCTGCTTACCCTTCAAACATGTCCTAGTGGCACCACAATAAAGTGCACAAACTGGATTCTTTCAACAGTGCATGACACATGAACACAAGCACCCAACAAGTACAGGGGTAGTATATGGAAACACCATGTTACTCAACAGGTTGGAGGAATAGCATTTAAATGGATTTTGAAGAATCTTGTTTGCTGATTAGGACTTCCAACAGCCTCAGTTTGGCTTTGATTTTCTTGTACTCCCTGTACTCGTCAAGCATTGGGACCCGATCTTCCTTCTGTACGTTCCTGGAAAGAGAAGCACATCAGAATTTCAACTAAACCCTCCATCCTGCAGCAAGGCAGACACAAAAGCATTTTTGTCATGAAATGAAAACACTTTTGGCAGCTTGTTTACCAATAATAGACACTAAAATATCTTTTAGTTCATTGCCATCACCTAAAAAAGTGAACTGTAAACCCAGCAGCATTTATTCAGCACAAGTGCTGCAGCATTGTGTGCTAATTGCTGTCTAAAGCTCTTTTGGGGTTTTTATTAACAGGATATGAAGGCTTTGATTTCAGATTCTGTGTACAGATTACAGAAAAATACAAATAAATTTAAGTCATTTTTATTGTACGTAGAATGACCCACAAATTGACAGCAGGGAATTATTCTTATTTAAGACTGGGGTATAATGAATTAATCTAATAATCTTATTAACCTCATTATTTGCCATTGAAGTCAAAAGGAGTTAAGTGCCAAATTCAGTAAGTGCACAGTGAAGCCACATTACTGGAATTTGTGTGACCAATGGTCCAGGAGTTTGTAGTTCAGGAGAAATACTGGAGAAAGGATAGTTAAGCGAGAACATCTGCCAGTCAAGTGACTGACCTCTTAGGAGTGTTGTTAGTTTTCTTCATGAGGTGAGACACCTCAAAAATACAATGGGCAGCAATTCAATCCAATTCATGACAACATATATTCAAATAAGAAGCCTAAAATAACTAAGCAATACAAAGAAGAATAATAATTGTATAACCCTTTTTGGTAAAGCAAATATCCACTGTCAGGACTGACCTACTGGAACAAAGGAAAAATAGACAAATTTACCTGCCCTATGTTAAAAAAAAGGATGAGGGGTTTTTTAATATAAAAATGTAAGCATTTTCAAGTATTTTTAAATGCTAATTATTTTTAAATGGGAAAAATCTCACTTTTTCCATTTTAATTACTGTGCTTTACAGACTGCAACAGAGGAAGCAAAATCCAGGAGCAGGCTTCCTCCACTGTTAAAAATACACGAAGTTATCTCCTTCAGGAGATTATTCATAGCAAAGATCAAAACAGATCAGATTCCATTTGGCAACATCCATAGAGAAAAAAAAAAAATACTTGGCTGCATCATGAGGCTGCTGCCCAGCATCTGGTTTTGTGCTAAACAAACCTTCCATTCTGCTGATAAAACTCCTCTTCAAATTCTCGTAATGTCTTACGTAGCTTCTTTTTCTCAGCTCTGGCTTTCCACAGTTGCTCCAATAATTCAGGCCTAAAAATTGCAAGAGAAAGAAAAATACTGTTGGCCATACAAGAGAATTTAAACTCCTCAAAAACAGTTGAGCTAGCTGCACTAATAATTCATGTGTCTGGTTCAGAAGGAACATGCTGTCTGTCTGATGGTGAAATATTGAGATCAAACTGCTATTAACCAGCAGTTAATAAAGGGGTAAAATTTTCTGCTCTCTACACAGTTCAAGGCTGAAGAAGGTTTAGAAGATACTAAACAATTCACTGAATACTAAAAGATCTTAAGACACGTCAGAGCAAAGAACACTCTTCCAATCCAAACATTTCCTGAGAAATGCTGAACATGTCACTCCCTTCCACCCAGCATCACAGATTTGGTACCATGACTGTCAGTACAATAATTGCAGCTCCTAAAATTAAATCCTCCATACATGGAAGCAGCTCGGGTGCTGGACAGCCTCAGGTCCCGGGTCAGCTTCTCTTGACCATCTTCAACGTCAGACTCAGAGTTCTCAACTGGGCTTAGAACGGGCTGGGTTTGGGCAGCAGTTTTTAAGATATCATTCAGGTCTGAAGACAAACCATCACTTTCCTCCTCTTCTTCCTGAAGGTCAAAGCAGAAGTTCAACATAAATATGACGTACTTCAGTTTCCTATTACAAGTGCTGGGAAGTATTTTTTAAAAGAGCACTGGACATACCTTAATTTCTTCAAAAAAATGGGCAGTTTCACCTTCAATAATGGGCTGTAACATCTGCCCCCGCCTCTTGGTTGATGGTGACCCCTGCAAAAATGAAAGTTTGTTTCATTAGGTGGAATTAGACGTCAAAAGCTGTTTGAAGTCACAATTTTATTCAAATCAATACCTAAAGGTATTTCCTCTTTTAGATGAATAAGACTGCAAACATACTTACAAAGCACAAACAAAATAACCACATAACCCAAAAAACTCAGATGCCCAAGGTATCCTTGACATAGAAGTAAATGTTGAAGCTTATTATCTATGTAAACATACTCTTCTTTGGACTTAAAAAGCACTTGCTCTCTCCATGTTTTGTAGAAGATTCGTAAAGCACAGTGACATCTCTGAATTTCATATTTACTCTTGTTCCTCCCAAATCACACCTCAGTTACTCAAGGCCAGAGCTGGTTTTTATCTCCTGCCAGGCATACACTGGGAATAATACTGCCAGGTTCTTTTTCCAGACCACTCTGGCAGTTGGAAGTGGGATGTTAGAGATATCTCTTGCCACCTCAGAGACAAAATCCTTTGAAGTCCAGCCTGAGCCAGGTGCCCCTGTGCTGTGCAGGTGTCCCTGTGAGCTGCCTGTTGCACACATGCCACAATGCTCTGCTCATCTGTTATCCCTGGACAGCAGGAGCAATTCCAACAGATGGACTCTGAACAGGAGAAAGGTGGAACATAAAAGCCACACAGACAATGACCTGTCAAAAGACTTTAGTTCATGAAAGGTAAAGAGTTTCCAGCTTCTCTGGATGTTTCCATACAGCCTTCAGTGCTGTGGAACCACAATACCATAGGAGATATCTCATGGAATCAACTGTCATATAAATCAAAAAAATCCATTCTTGAAATGCCTGGCACTGAATACACCTACCTAGAACTACCACTGAACAACCCTTGGAAATGAGAGAGCTCCCCATATCTCTTATAGGTTTCAAAAGGCCTGTGAAAAATATTTTACAGATGTTGCCTACAGCACAGACTAGGAATCATGTTACCAAGGTCTCTTCTGGTGGGCTATCACCCACCCCTTTATTTCACAGCCAAAAAAAAATAAAAGAACAATTATGACATAGTCATAAGGCTATACAGAATGTAAAAAGCATCTCAGCTCAAGAGTCAGATTTTTGAGGTGAGAGGTGGGATAAAACTCAGCCAGTCAAGGGCACCACCAAAAACCTCTGACTCACCAGTCACTGAGAAATGCATTGGTGTTTAAGAGGAACCTGTGTTTATGGAGTTCAAAAAGGGATACTGATATAAAAGCCCTTCAACTTAAATATGACTGTGATGCAAATCATGTTTTTCTTTAAAAGTAGCCACAAAAAAAAAAAAAATGTATGTGCAAGAAAGTCAAGGTCTTGACCTGATCCCTTTATCTTAAAGTACTTGGCTTAAAGGAGAGAGCTAAGAACTGTCAGTGACAATGTAAACAGCAGATTAAGTTCCTGCTGAGTAAGCCCAGCTACTCAGAGAACTGTCTGTATGCAAAGAGATTGTCTGTCATCAGCTATGCAGTTCCCTTCCTTCCAAAAGGGTCAATAGCCAACATCAAAACAGGTATTCTGCAAGTCTGGGTCAGGATGCAAGGTTTGCTCAGAGCTCACACACAACAAAGCCAGCTGGCTGTCACTCCCCAGCTGTTTTACAGGTACCATAAACAAGGTTACAACAATTTCCTTGCACAGTATGAAAACTTTTCTTCCTTATCTCTCGCAAGACCACAGAGAGAGGAAAGAAAAGAAGAGAGAGCACTGCAATTCAGGAGAAAATGAAGTGAAAACACAATGAAAAAGCACAGATGTCGTACAGATGCTGCAGGCGCTGGTAACAGGTCTCACTCTGGGGAAGCATGAAGGAATGAAATGGTTCTGATGGCCATCCTGTCACTCATGCCTCTGCTGACAGGAACCTGCACTGCAACTGGTGTTACTATTCTGGGCAGGACTAAAAGTACAGTATGTGCTGTGCATCCATACCTAGCACAGAGACTTAGGAATGTCTCAGCCACAGCAAGTTAGCACAGCTCGCTTAGTTCCACCGAGAACCATTTACTCCCCAGGAGCCACCAAGGTCACAGACAGCTTGGAACTGCTCTGTTCTCAGCAGTAAATCAAATGCCTCAAGCACAGTGACAACATGGTCTTATATCTTCCACAAGAAAGATGTTTTAGGGAACACTGTTACTGGCTCTTCTAAATGCAGCCTAGCAGTTCAGGAGTGGGAAAACAAACAGAAATAGCATTTGTTTTACTCACAAGAATAGGAGTAATGCTTGCTCTAGTTAACATTTGTTTTACAAGTCTGTATCTGTCATAAAGTGGCTTCACAATATGTCTTTCTTCTCTAGTAACCTAAAGGCAGAGAAACCACAGAATTAATTATACCAGTCACTAAATAATAGACAAGCAAACACAAAGCAGTGTGCTTCTCCTGCCAGGCCACGTACATTCCAAATGGGAACATAAAACTACCTCAAACTGTGTGTGTATGGAATGGGGTTTATGCAAATAAATGGGAAAAAGGGGCTGTTTTTTCATTCTCTCTTTTCTCACTTGCATTTTTCAGGAAAAAGGTTTAAACTCTTCCTACAAGTCAGGGGAGCTTCAGAAGAAGCAAACCCTGGTTTTAAATATCCATGGAAAAGAGGCAAAAAAGGGACCAAGAACTGAAGGAAAAAATGTGTGCCTGGCAATGATGATGGTTCTACAGAAATGACAAGGGAAAAAAGAAAAAGATGAAACTGGAGAAAGAGGGGTGGGAACTGCCTTTTCTGTTTTTTTGTGAAATCCAGAAAAACAATTCTGGCTTTTTCCCAGGAAATTCGATAATCTTGTTTATTTTTAAGATGTCTCTTTGCCTCACAGACATATAAGGCATCAAATAACACCAATCACTTTGCAAACTCCGATAACCTGATGATTTGTGAAGAAGGGGCCTATTAATACATACTTTTTTCTTTTTTTAGAAGTCAATGCAGTAAGTTCCTCGGATGCCAACATGGAGGCCAATAGATACCTTTGTGTTTTGGAGAAGGAAAAAGAAGAACCCCCACACCAGCATTAAATTCTGGTCTTAACTACTGCACAAGAGTTACTGTTGTCTACACATACAATAAGAGAGTTTGAAGTAAAACCAAGTATTACCGGCCGTCCATGTTGGCTTTCATAATACAAGAGGCTTTTCTGGAGAGATGTTTTCTCTTCTACCAAATGGTCCTTTGTCATTTTCTATCAAGAATAATTAACATTTAATCAAACACAAGTCACTTTAACTGCTTTTCTACATTACCAGCTATACAGATGCCTCAGCTAAACTTAGCTTAGTTAATACCACACATCCCACCTTCATCCACCTAAAGATTGTCAGCACATACTTGTAAATATTTTGATAAAGAGTGAGCAAGAAAAATGTGGTTCATCTTGATAATTTCCCCACAGAGCCTGAGATATGATGGCCTGGCAAAGGGCTGCTAGAGAGAGGCATCATTTTGCTGATGAAATGGTATCTGAAGTGTCTGACAGGGTTCCATTTCCCTCTCTTATTCTCTTGGAAAGAGCCTATCCCATAACCACAACCTCATGCTTACTTTTATATCTTCTGGCAAACATCTCTCCACTCGTTTTTCCTTTAATCTTTTCAAGATGAGTTCCAGTGTAGCCTCCTTGGTGGGCTTCTTCTCCTTCTGCACAACCCGCATCTCATCTTCATTTTCTTCATCCTCTTGGTCAAGAGAGGAACCAAAGCTTTTTGGAAGAGTGTTACTTCGTGGACGTGGTTGAGGTATGAATTCTCCTTCTGAGCTCCTCTGTTTCGCATCTGGAAAGGAGAAAAATTGCTCAATTCAAAGGTTTAAAAGAAGTAACACTCTCGGTGCGTTTAACTGCAAATACAGGAGCACAGCAATTTGCCAAGGCAAAGTTTGTCTCCTAATGAACTAAAGCCACAAGAATCATTTGATTCTTGAATAGTTCAGAATGTAGACATGAAACATTTTTTAGTGTCCTGTGGAATTTTACTGAATGACTTAGCTGTTTCAGTTGTAAAAAACCAGAAACTGTAGCATCTCTTACCTTTTATTTGCTTTCTCAATTTGGTAAGTTCAGTCATCCACTTTAAAACTTTCGGATTGGCTGCAATATCACTATAGGAGGGCTGAAAAAATACAAATAAACTACATTTTAGAACAAATACACTAAATCTTGTTTATAAATACTTCTTTCAAGATTTGGTAATATCTGCCAGTGAATGTGACCAGATGCCACTCAGTATCAGGTCAGATCTCAGTGCCAACAAAAGGGAAAACACTTGTGAAACTAAAACTGAAGCAATATCAGAAGTTGAACCACAGAGTGGTAAGACACTTCTGCTTTTCCACATCTGAAATCTCCTTAAGTCTCAGTGCATAAATGTCACTCTGGCTCTGGCATTATGGCACATTTTCAAGTATTGCTGTAGCTCAGTTCACTTTTGCAGACAGCAGTGTGTAACAAAATTCTTCTCACTTGTGAGCCCCCAGTTATTCACTGATGGACTACAAGAATCACTTAGCCCTGTCATGCAGTCCTTTACACCCTGAGTGAAAACAGAACTGGTAACCTACCTTGCTGTTTTTCTCTTTTTCAAACTGTTCCTCAAATTGCTTTATTTTTTTCTGTAATTTCTTGACAAGCTGATAAGGTGTCTTGTCTTCCCTTTTGTCATCTTTTGAGCTAAAGGATGCTCTTCGTGTTCTGTATTAAAAACATTTTAAAAAATGTCATTTAAATAATTAAACGAGTGCAAACAACTTGTATATTTAAGTAACAGGTGACTAATTTCATTTTTTTCCTCTAGTTCACACTGCATTCTTTTCAAGTTTTCAGAGCCATTTACTCAAAGTTCTTTGAGCTGCTGCCTTCAAGATAAGATGTGTTATTTTTTCCTCTCTAATTTCAGTAACAACCGTAACAGAAATACAGCATTTGAAATTCAAGTGTAGTAAACTAATGTACCATTAATTGCCACCTTTCTGGTGGCTGGGCTGTTTACCTAAGTGAGAGATACTCAGCAGTTCTTTAAGACTTCTTGGGCACAGAATAAAGCCTAGGATAGAAGCTACCACTGAACAATTCTTGGTAATCAAACAGCTTTACTTGACTGTCTCAGGCAAGTTATTAGATACTTACCTAAAAAACATCCACATCCTCTGTTGGTTTTACTGATAACTTTTAAATCTTACTAATAGATTTGTAGAGCATATGGTTCTGGTTTTATATCATATTTTGCACTTGTTCAGCTCCTTGACATTTGCTGCTTTTGCAAAGCCTGTTCTCTGAGACGAGAATTTTCTAGTACACTTATTACACAAGGTGCCTGAAAGATGCCTCAACACAGCCAGTGACATCTAGTTCAAGATATTAGCAATACTAATCTAATAATCTACTAGTGTAGATCCTTATCAGCTTCAGAATGAGGAGAACAGCTGTTACACCAGCACTTTCCTGCAGGTCACTCTCTACATCATTTTAACAGTGCTTGTCCATTCTCTTCTGCGGCTCACTGGAGAAAACTTGGGCAAGTACCTTTGGCATCAATAAATCTGTCAGACAGACAACTGGACACTCTAAACTTGGTCTTTCCTGTTCCAGATTTTCCCACTTTCATGAGATTATTTCTTCCCTAATGAGCATGGGAAGTGTTCTCAAATTCCCTTTCCCAGTAATAGCAGCATACAGTGCAGGTCACAGGTTAGTTACAGTTTTGGAGGGTCACACTCCCCAGTGTCACACAAATAACTTGCAGCTTGTTTAGTGACAACTCTGCTTTCATAAACTAAAAGGAAAAAAACCCAGATCTTACATAAAATCATAGACCAATAAAGCCTGGAAAACAAAGGCTATAAATACCACCTTCAGCCCAGGAAGTGCCATCACAGCTGGTTGTCAGAAGCCCTGACCAAATGCCAGGGAAAAGCCTGCAAAACCTGCCCTATTTTTATACTCTTTCCCTCAGCATCTGTCAGGGGCCACTTGGAGAGATATGATACCACCCCAGATGAACCTCTGGCCTGACTCACTCTGGCAGTTCCTGGGCAGGCAGAACAGTCAAATGGCCACATAATGCTACGCTTGACCTTGGTCTGCAATTAATTCACGTCATGAAAAACCCACGAGGTTCTTAAACTGCTGGGTTTTTTTTATCCTGCCAGTAACATCTCCTGCCCCCAAACCCACCAGACTGCATTAAAATACACACCTAACAAAAGAAAGTGCTTTGGATGAAGAATCTAACGTTTCTGGATCGTGTAAGAAACGCTGGCTTTGCCCAAAATCCAAACTCCGATGTGACAGTATGGGATGACAGTCCTCTTCCAAGGGATGATTAGTCATCCTTCCAGCCTGTGGGGAAAGCTGAGCTTCTCCAGATTCACTGTCTTCCTGCCAAGATTTGAAAGCAGGAAATGGATCTAGAAGATAAAAAAAGGACACAAAATGGTACTTTTCTGTTAACAGAACTATAAACAAGAGTCAAAAGGAAACAAAAATGAGTACCCAATGCTTAGTCTTGTATGCTATAGAGGATGTGGTGTCAATACACAAAGTGAATAAAAACATTGAAATACGTCAGAAAGCTACAAATTCTGTCATATAACTGAAAGAAAAAGGTACTGAAATGAAGTATGCACACTAGGATCCCTTTTTCAAAGTGTATCTTGGGAGTATGCATTCTGAGCAGTTCAACAGTGTAAAAGAGCCTAATTTATGTATCAGAAATCCAAAATTAGGAGAATGTATTTATTGTCCATTGCAACATTTTGCTGTGGAAATTGGTTTTCATACCATATGCATGTACTGGGAAAGACTGTCCTCTTGGTTCTGAAGAAGGTAACCCTGAAAGTACCTCTTTAGGTACAGTGCCCATCTGCTTAAGTCTTTTAAAAAGAGTGTTGTTGGGGTTTTAAGATTAAATCTATCTTGACACCACTGAGAAAAAGAGATTTCTTAATTTGTGGAAGGTGATTTTTTAGGAAGGAGATTCCAAAACAATCAATCCTTTCAAATCCCTATGAAAAGTTCATCCCTAAAATCCCTTACAATTCTTTGACATAGTTTTCTTACTGTCTAACAAAGAGCTGACATGGTCTTCCAAGCACTAGAATTTAAAATCCCACCCTCCCTTTCTCCTTTCAAAGTGCTGTCTATTTTTCCAGTTCAAATCAGAAATTTGAAAACTGGGTTCAGAGTGTGCAGAACAACAATAAAACCCACAAATTAATCTTTAAAAAAAAAAAATAACCCTTGTACCTGCTTTCCATCGTGTATTTACTAAGTACGATTGGGATTTTTTTTGTCTCGTTTTTCAGCCATGATCTTGGTCTGTTTGCACAGCACAAGATACAAGAAGGGGACCTTTTTGAATCGACAAAAAAAACTGCAGATCAGAATATTCCCAAGATATAAGGGACAGCAGGTGAAGGGTTAGTTAGAAAGCAAACCATAAACTATCAAAAGGCAGATAACTGAACGTATGGCGAACCATACTTACCCTCCCCTTCTCTCTGCAGATGCATTGTTTTGAAATCAATGAGGGGGAAAGTGATAGGGCATGGCGCTAATAAATGAAAAAGAATGGCAAAAATACTAAAGTGAACACACAGCACAGTCAGAACAAACTATACATAACATGTAAAGCAGGAAGATACAGTACCAGGGAAAAACATCCTGTCTTTCGGGCCAGGCCCTGAGCACTCTCAGCTTCCAAGGAATTCCCGTGGCAGGTAAGGATGCTCAGTCCTTGGCCAATTGGAATTTTTTTACTGAAAAGGTTTATAAAGAACTGATACAGGAATAGTAAAGACTTTTGGTAGTTTATTAAGAGTTTCAAGCATCCTCATGTGAGCAAAAGGCAAGATCTAAATACGTTTTTGACCAGAGTTTGTAAATAATAAAGATGGTGGTGATTTCCAAAAAGCAGGGCAAATGCAGGAAAAAGTACTTAGAAATATAAATTAACCAATCTGCATTTTTGCCTTAAACCAGCAAGCATTTGGTGTTCATTTTCATGTTCAGTTTTCTATTGGATGGGCTTTAATAATCCAAATCTTGTAACAAAATTTGGACTACTACAGATTTCCCAACAAAGTCACTCTACTTCAGTGGAATGCCACAAGGACTTGCAGTGCCTTGGAAGGCTGAGATCCTAATAACCATCCTAAAAAGAACCGAAGAATAGCCAAAGTTAAAATATCTTACAATGAAGTAACACCTTGCAAAAGATCATGATTTAATACCAAGAAACTTATAATATAAATTTATATAATATGTTACTTTCTTTTCAAAGGAGGGGTCATAAAGTAAAACCAAAGCAATTTTTCTGAGCAGATTTAAGGAAATAATGAAAATGGAAGCCACAAACCTTCTGAGAATATGTATTAAATCAGATTAGCACAAATAGAGGATGCAACAAAATGTAATGTGCAAGTAAAGCAACTAATGTAAATAAAACACCGAGAACATAAACAGGGTTTTGATGATTTTTTTTTAACTTTAGACAGTTATTAACTTGGGCAAGAAGAAAGAAAATCTGGACTCAGTGTCTTTGGATGCCTGCAAATCGACCTCTCTGTGCATGACATTCCCTGAATGTGCAGTTTCCTGGGGCTTAAAACCACCAAGCAGCAAATACTGTACAAATCTAATGAAGTTGCAAACCTCATCATTTGTAAAGTGGTTATAAGGGCAGTATGGATTCATGAAGGCAATTAATTTGGAAAACAGTCAACACCAGTGACAAATTATCAATAAAGTTACCACCACTTGAGCTTCAGGACAAAGCTGTGTGTGCTGACACACAGCTCTGAGCTGCACTGTCACAGGACACACATCCAGCTTCACTTTACTAATTCTAATATTTTTAACACTGCAACCCAGAAGTTCAGTGCATTCTTTGTTCGGAGTGTCTTACCAACACTTGACTGTGATAATTAAAGAGCAGCTGGCACTGGAACAGCCTGTTGGAAGTTAAAACCTTGTCCCTGCATAGTCCACCTGCACTGCATTAATCAAATCGCATTTGCAAGTTTTTCAGACCAGAAGCAAGTGGACTGTGGCCACTGCACTGCCAGGGACAGCTCAGAGTATTTTAGCACATTATATCTCTTGTATTTTTTTAAGGTGCCATGACTTCAAATATCAACACCAGGCAGAGGAAATGGGATATAAGGTACACATAAAAAGAAGTATTTTGAAAAGAAGATACTGATGAGAGTGTTTTGCTCTGGTTACAAAGGGCTTATGGTCTGTTTAAGTAAAGCAACGGTCTAACCAGCTATTACCAGACATTTGAGCAACAAAATTCAGTCAAGTCACAAGCTTGGGGGTTTGCTAAGCCTGGAAGGCCATGAAGAATAAGGTCAAAAACATAAGGAACCCTGTCTGAGAGAAAACTATGTTTCAAATATGTTATTTTTCCTAAAATCCAAATAGTGGAGGGAGAAGAGGCACTGAAATAATATCCATCTGCAACTTTAGCCCTTATTTGAAAATTTAGAGCTGTTTCAAGTTGTCCAATGACATGAAAACCAACATCTGACATCTCTGATGTTTTAAACAGATATTTCAGAATAACTGAAATATAAATTGGCAGTTTAGTGATTTTAAGTCAAATTCAGCTAGCATTAGAACTTCGGTAGTTTGCATTAAAAAAAAAAAAAGACAAACAAAACACAGTGTGAAATTTAACTATATGACATAATTAAAGTGGTTTTAAAGACTTGGATGAGACACTCAGGGTCATGGAACCACTAGACACTTTAAAAACAATAAAAAGCAAAACCAAACCCAAACCAGCTAGAATGAAACTTGGGCTTTTTTTGCTTTCTTTCTTCAATTGTTCCTTTGACTATTTTTTCTTTATACATTTTTAAGGTCCTTAATTAAGTTGCAGACAGTTCTGAATTGAGAT
Organism: Lepidothrix coronata; assembly: GCF_001604755.1. NCBI lineage: Eukaryota > Metazoa > Chordata > Aves > Passeriformes > Pipridae > Lepidothrix > Lepidothrix coronata. The sequence goes on along the minus strand of NW_016690324.1, from coordinate 1,742,140 downwards.
GGTACCTGTGTCAGCCTTGGCCCATCGTACCCCGTGGAGAGGAACATGTTGTTCAGATGGAACAAAAGAAAAGGTAAGTTGTCTGCTGCTTCTACTTTGTAAAATGTTCTCTTTATCACTCCTAGCTGACTATATAGCGAGCTAAAGGGTGGAAATTACCTTCCCATTTGTCACCATCGGATACGTTCTTGAGATCCAGACGTGGCACTTGGACGCCCGGAGCTTCCTCGGGACCGCTGACGCTGCCACCCCCCAGCACCTCAGGGTCAGTGTTTGCATTTAGATCGCACGTCTTGCTACTTGAATCCTGCATTTAAGCAACAGAAACAATTTGGTTACTACTTAGCAACTGGAAATCCAGTGCCTATATCACTTCTGGAACTTTTTTTCCCCAGAAAGTTATCTTTCCGAACTCGAGGAATTATAAGTACACACGTCCCAAGGGGAGGCAATTATTTACATGACAAAACATTCCTTACAAGAGATGCATAAGTTTGCTCTGCTGCCCCAAGTTTCTGTGAAGGGAGATGATGAGATCTCTAACAGAGGTTTTGCAAGCCCTGCAGCAGGCCAACCAACAGAGGATGTTAAAAGCTAAATTTACTGGTTTTCTTCACTTTTGTATTTCATAAAAGTTTATAAGACACTGTGTATCTGTATATAAATGAAATCATCATCTTACCAGAGTTATCTCTGAAGATATTCTATCATTGCCATCAAGCAATATACTATTTTCCCTAAAAAGAAGACACAGACCAAATTATTTTAAATACAAGTTCTTAATGGACAATAAATACCATACAATCCTCTTAAATTTTATTCTCACAAACCCCAGTCCATTTTAGCAGATAGATAATGTATTTACTTAAAGCAGTAATTAAAATTCTGGGGAACAAAAGTTACATTACTTCTCTTTTTTCTACTCTGTGATCTTCACAGGGAATATCAAACTGAAGCATTTAAACAATTGGGCTTGAACCAAGTTGGAAATAGAAACAGCTCAGAGTTTTATTCTCGAACTGGGGGTTAATATTTTAAAACTCCATTCAGCTCAAACTGAAATTTCAATCCGTGCTGAACTCAAACTACAAATTAACAAAGCTTTCTGGCTAGTCACTGTTACCAGCATTAATTCTTCAATCATTAAGAGCAATAAAATGTGCCAAAAAATTTTAAAGAAAATAACTTTTTCTTCTTCTGCTTCTCTTGCCCAGAACATAGGATTGTTCAAAGAGAAGGCCATATCATATAGGCTTATAGTTATTTTCTCTTTTAAGCACATCAAGTTCCATGCCTTTTATATCATATAAAAAGGTAACTCAATCTTATCCTGTTTTCATATGTGAAATGTGATATGTTTAGTTCACCTCCCCCATATTATGCTGTGTTGTGACAAATGACAGTTGATACACTCTGCATTTCAAAACTGAAGTTGCAAATCCTGCCATGTCAGTGGGTACAGAAAAACACAAACCTTTCACTATTATTTTCTCCATCAACATCTGCATCTTCATCACATGGTTGCAATAATACGTCTGCAGTCTGTTGGCAAAAAGTATGTTAAGAAGATTTAGGAATGGCATTCTCAGCTGAAAACATTTTCATAATCATCCCTGACCACAAAACACCCTCAAGAACTCAAAGCTTCTAATGTGGGGGGTTGGAAATCATGCTTTTTAACCATACAGTATTTTTAAAGCTAAAGTAAGGCCAGTGATCAAGTGTTTCAATCACCAGAAGTCAGACAATGGCTTTCCATCTTAAGATAAACCATTTTTTTTTATTTCTTCAATAAAAGTTCTACTTCAAATTGTCCACCACAGCATGAAGTCTGGGGTGACTAAAATCATGGCAGTTGCTACATCCTAGTCCTGAAAACAGCTGGGTTGGATGTTGCCTTGTGCTCAACATATATGAAATGAAACAACTCTGACAGACGTTCCAAAAGGAGCTACTAATCCCTGTTACTAAATAAAGCAGCAACAGAGCTGGAAGGGGATGAAGAAATGCTGGCAGTTCTATGACACCATCTCACAAAACAAGTTCAGATGAATCCCTGTCACCATTTTGTCTGCTAAAAGTTGGCATGGGATGACTGACTGCTTCAAGTATTTCTGTCAAAGCCCAGTACTTGATTTCTTCAAAAAGAGTCGTATTTGGGGGAATATAAGAAATTTGAAATATAAAATAAGTAATTTGGGTTTAGACTTTTCAAAGTGCTCACAAAAAGTGTCTGAATATTAAAAGCAAGTTACCAGGAGAGTTCCAATACACCAACAGTTGCCACTTTGACACTGCTGACAGCAATATTCACCCTGACCAGAAAAAACTCCAGTACTCTGTTTACATTATTTCAGTCCTCCAGTCAAATTCCAATTTGGGGAAACAATTTCTAAGTACAGTGTATTTGTCATACTCCAGCACATAATTTCCAGCCTGGAGATGAACTGGGCAAGTCTTGCTCAGTCACACTCATTGTAGCTGTGGAAACAGCTGCTTGTGTTTCCATTCCAGGACCAAAGGAGAGCTCACACACACAGGTTTCTTTTCCTACAACCTTATGTGCTCTTCTCAAATTCCCTCCACACAGGAGAATCACTGTATTTTCCTTTAACCTCTCCCCAGAAGATACAACTTTTCAGTAACGTTTGAAATGGTGTATTAACAAGAAGGGAGAAACAAACACTGAAAAAATCAAAACTTCACCCCAGAATGTCATCTTATCACTGACTTCCATGGACAAAAGTCTATTAAACAGCCAAAAAAGCCAAGAATGACACCAGATAAGACAACAAAAGTGCTTCTATCATGCTCTCCCAAGCATCATGTTCCCCATCATATTCAAGCCCATGTTTTGTGCACTTTGTGCTATAGGATAACAATCTAGTAATTTTTTAGAACAAGTTTTGGAACTAATAACATTGGGAAAAAAACAGGATAGCAAATACATTCTGTGAAATTCTAAACCAATATGCCAGTTCATGGGAACAACTGAAAAATTTGGCTTGACAGGTGATTCAAGAGAATCATTTTTGATCCTTGAAAGCAAACAAAGGCCAGGAGAAGAACACGTCACAATAGTGAAAAACACTCCAGCAAAGAGTTTTTTTGCATAAAAACAACTCACAGTTTCACTACTACAGCACCCATTCCTATCTTTTCAAGTTCACAGACCCATTAAATTCTTCTAGTTCATTTAAGTCTATTAACAATAGGTTTGCTTATCTAGTTATCTTTCAGGAAACCCTCAGGAAGATTTATGGACTCCCAGGCAAAAAGCTGAAAACCATTCTAGAAAGTTCTCTACCCATGTAAACCAAACCTCTCTACCCACAGAATTCATTATTTAGATTTGTAACAACAAAAGTGTTACCAAATAAATAAGGAACTACAGATTTGATTTTTTTTTTCATTAGAAGGGCTTATTTCACAGCTGCTATGGGCTACCTGGTGGAATAGTAAAAAACCTCTCTTTTCTTGCATATTACTGTTATCCTTGGTTTCATTTTTGTCAGCACATATTTTACAGCATTGCTTGATCACACAAAGATACCCAGAATGAGACTGATCTCTGCTCACTAATAAAAAATGGTGGTGCAGTTCAGGCCATCATCATAAATCCAGGCCACACATACTCCAAACCTTCACATTTGATTATATGTGAGGATCTAACAATTTGCAGCTCAAAGCAAAGCTGAGGCAAGTTTGTTGTATAGGGCAAACAATTATTTCAACATTTACAGCTGCTCCAATACTGGGCTTCCAGAGTGTACACAATACTTGCTTCTTTCAGTGACACGAAACTATTCAATTCAAGCATAATATCTGAAAGCAAAGCCAAAATTAAGTCTATGACACCTAATTATCTTGTGGTTTGTTGTTTACAATTTCAGCTGCTTTGAAAACTTCAACAGCCACTTCAAGTATCATTAACATTGTACTTTCTGAGCAAAATGGTTTTTAAAAAATACAGCTAAGTATTTTATTTTTACAAGCATGTTAGCACTACGTGCCAGTATGTGCTCATGCAGCACACTAGACAAGACTTTTCTGCTTTGGAATATAAATGGTCCATCCACAGTTTTCAAAATGACAGCATTAAGTATTGAAGCTCTTCAAGAGGACACCAGTCTAATTCTCCTTTCCTGAACACCTCAAGTGTAAGAATTTTAAGAGTACACAACAGTGTGGAGGGACTCAAGCAGAAGCAAACAGCCAAGCAAAGAGGCCCAAGGAGAAGTAGCAGAACCCCTTTGAACTAGAGAAGAGATGAAGATGTGCTGAAAAGAACAGGACATCCCTGCCCACCACAGAAGAAACTGGAACCAGAGAGAAGAGGCTGTAATTAGCTGTTTACAAACCCACACCTTCCTTGCACGAGCACAGTCAAGAGGCTGCAGAGTCTCAAGGGGAGTCCTACCCTTTCCTGATCCAGTACAAGGTGACTAACTGTGGGCTGTGCTGCAATCACTGCTCTACATCTTCTGCTCCCCAGGGAGCCTTTACTAACACAGCTGCTGTTCTAACCAGTGCTATACACTGACTTACCTCAGCAGAAGGAAGGGCTGGTACCTGTGAAAGACCAAGAGAAAACCATTAGTCAGGGTCCAAACAAGTCACACCGAAACACACAGAACTTTCTTTCTCTGTGCACGTGGTAGAGCAGAGGAGATAACTGACTGCACAGAGCAACAGCAGCAGGTAATGCTACACAGAAAACCTGATGATCTCTAAATTAGGAAAATCTAGATCGCTAAAGCACTAAAAAGTCACAGCAACTTATGGTTTGATATACAGGAGACTGTTCTCTCACCTGAATGCTTTCTTCTTCCCCAGTTACAGTATCATGTTTCATAGCTTCACTGTCTAAATCAGTGCAAACCAATACTTCAGAGCAGTCTCCTGTGTTCTCACTGCTACCAGTGTCATTATCTTCAATAACATCATTCCTAAAGATAAGAACAGAAAGACTTTAGGGACCTTTAATTCCACCCTTGAAAGGAAAAGGAAAAAAAAAACAAATCCCACACTTTTTTTTGTGGTTTTCTTTTTTGAACAGAATTATTCTGACAAAAGATACTGGTAGTATCTACTATTCAAATCACCTGTAGGTGAATTTAATTATTTATGTAGTTTACATATACTTGTTTTCTACATCAGTAGGTGATAGACATATTAAAATGCATTTATTTGATTCTTGTATTCAGGGCCAGGCATACACCCCATATTTACCACGCTGCCCTAAGGAATAAAAGCACAACAGCCAGAAGCTGTTGTGATCTGATAACACTGCTGTGACCACACTCCTCCCAGTACTGAGGCCAGTTAGTTTATAGCTACCACCACTGTGCTTCCCTCCAGTGGGAAACCCCATTATTTCTAACATTGAATCTTCCTAGAATTCAGCTTAAGGCTTGTAACAGTACATCCAGATTGAAACTAATTTACACCATCTTTGTATTCACATATACTCTTTATGTGCCACCATCCCAGTTCCCACATGATCCTCTCATTCATCACAAGTCTTTGCCTTCCTTCTCCTCACTCCCAAAAAATTCCAAACTACTTTAAAAAAAGCTCCTTCTCTATCAGATGTGGAGATACTAAACAGGATGGATTTGAAATTAACATTTTCACAATTTTTCCTTAACTCCAGCCATCAGTTTAAGTTAGTTCTAAGAAACTTTTCCTGGCTCACTGCTTTCTGTAGTTCTTCATGTAACTGTGTTGTATTTGCCTTGTGCACAGTTTGCTGCCTTAGAGAACCCAGACAACCACTGTGAAGAAAGATATCAGGTATCCTGTCTTACAGTTAATCCACAGTGGAAGATGATCAGAAGCATTTGGAATAGTCCCTGTGCCAGAGGAGGATATTGGTTTCAAATCAGCAGTGGTGGCACTTTGAGCCTCTGTCTCTGAAATCAGCCAACCTTTAAAGAGCTTACACTGTGACTGAAGGAATTCAGCTCCTCCAGGTCTTCCAGGCAATTATTCACTTGTAAATGACTTCAAAGGCATTACATGTCTAACACTAAAACTCAGGTTTAATTGATCATTATTGATGATTATTACTTTTATGATTGACTGCTAACTTTATTCTGGCCTCTTGTCACAAATAGGACTTTAAAACCAGTAGGGCTTGAACAACTTATAAAAAAACATTTGAGTCTGTGAACACTGAATGTATTTCAGGCTCTGTTCATGTATTCCAGGCTCTGAGCAACCAAGGAATTTAGGTATTGGAGTCTTAACAACACATTTTTGGAGTCTGGGTATTAATCACGACTACTTATTTTTAATAAAGCACCAAAGTGTACCAGCTTCTCAACGCTGCCATGGCAATCACTACACTCAGAACATGGCATGAGTTACAACAAAAATAAAAGCTGATCAAATGAGGCTGAAACACTGTGCAAATAAGACCCACGGTGCTCATTCTATCCATTTTTGGCTGTTTCATTGACACTGGCAGCCAGAGCAGTAAAATATCTATGCTGACATGAAAAGACAGAGTAAAGAAACTGAAACAGCATCTCCAATAGCTTTTAACATGGTAAAATTTTGTCATGAGTCAAATCAGCGAGATAAGAATGAAGGCACTTGGGTAAATTTAAGTTCTTGTGCCACTCTCTCAGAATTCAGCAGCAAACCAGATATATTTCACAGCACTTTAACCACAAAATAAATGTAAAATATTTGCTTCAAGAACTGTTGATTACTGGCAACAGATGGACGTTGATTTGTTCTAAAATCAAAAGTCAGTAGCAAAAGTCGTAACTTTTGGGTTGAGGTGGGGGATTTTGGCAGGGGTTTTTTTGGAAGAGTTAAGATATACAATCCTACAGAATTCACTGCAGACAGAACAAAGTCTTACTGGTTGTTAGATCCTTCCTCATCCCCACTGGGATTTTTTTCTTCATTGTTACAGCCCAGTCTGTGTTGCTGGATATGTTTCAGATCGTTATCTAAGCTGCTCTGCAGGTCGAAAAGATGCTGTTCCACAGCTGCTCTGATTGTTCTTTCTAAAATGCTAAAGAGAAAAAAAAAAGACAGAAAATTCCTATTAAGAGCTCTCCTTTTGCATTGATCAACTATGCAGAAAGGCAGAGATAAACTTTACACAACCGAAATCTTTGATGACAAGCACTTCAAGGCAAAAAGAGACTAACTTTTCCAAAAAGGCAGTGGAAATTACTACACTGGTTTTTATTTCATAAGATTTACATAAAGTATTATGAAGTCTACACAGTAGTGTTTTAAAAGTAATCAACACATTATGATGATTATTTTTTAATAAGTATGCAAAAAACCCTTATAAAAGCTTAATATAATAACATGGCAGTAAAATCCTGTGGCAAGCACCTGATGAAGGACACAGAATATATCCAAAGATTCACCAAGAAAAGAACAGCATTCTTTAAAAACAGACTGTTCTGTTGAGTGCTTCTTAGCCAGCTCATCCCAAATACACAGAGGCCCATAGAAAATCTTCCTGTAAAAATCTTAAACTATTTAATCCCATTTTAACTCTGAAGTTGTGCTTTTATTTCCCCCTTGCATTTGCACACAAAATTCCACTGAACTGTGCTCAGTATCAATAACCAGAAGTGGTGCTAAAAATACAATGTGAATGCTATGATAATTTTAAAGTCAAACATTTATGATGTATCTAAGTATAAAACCAAAGTATTCTGGACTCTGGATCCTACCATACTGTGCTCTCATGTTCCTGCAGTCAACAACACTGACAGACATCAGGTTTTTCCCATATTAAATGCCATAAGTGAAATACTTCACACTAGAATATATTAATTCATTACTATAATCACCAAACCTACTGCATTTTTTGAAAGAATGTAGGGATGTTCTAGTAACAGCATCATTCAAACATTTTATATTTTCATTATACTTACTCTGCAGAGGCTGGCAAGATACTTATGGGAGAGATATGAGCACTGCAATAAAGAAGAAATAAGTTAATGTAATGCAAAAACTTATCATAGTAAATAAAAGTCTTGGAAGTTAACAGAAAGCAACTTAGAGAATACTTAAAGATTGCATGTGATGCAGCTAATAAAAGTAGAATAAATATGTAAAGAACACCTTGATTTGCAGTCCCTTTATTATTTAAATGAAGAAATCTTAAGGAGCACCATCACAAGACAAAGTTGTAGAAGCAGCAATGCAGATTTCTGTCTCTCAAGAGCCAATACTTGGTATACTGTGAAGCTACAGGCTCTCAGATGTGTGGCCTTTCCCATGGGAAACACTAATCACTTTGTAGTCAAACATTTTCCTGACATCTTGCTTAAGAATGCACATTTTAACTTTGCAGCCTAAAGCAAATTCCAAATGACTCTGCTTTCCTCCACAGGTTCTTCCCTGCCTGTCAGACTGTTGCATAATTTGATTCTGCAACATTCAACAGATCTACAACACTCTCTGAGCACAGCTACAACATTTCAGGGGCAAGTACCTTCCAGAGGTTTTGGGACAGGGGCTAGACATCTGGAAAACATCTGGAAATCTCCCAGCACAAGCCACTTCAGCCCAGAATCCTAAAGTCCTCCAGGGGGAAGTTGGAAGGGTGGAAATCAGCACAACTAACACAAGTAAGTTAATTCATGTGTATGTGGTCCCTCTAGAATATTCCATTAACGTGATCGAAGTTCTCATTAGAAACAGAATACTTAAAACTTTAGACAAAGTGACAGTAAATATGGTAAGAATAAAATAAAAGATGAAAAATCTGCTATAAAAAGCAGTGAGTTGCAACATATATACCTCACTCAGAAAGAAGTAAATACTAACTGCAGTTTAACTCAGAGGTGGGGAGGTAAACAAATGCTTTTTTTTTCCTATTACAGGCAACTAAGCCCTAAAAGCTGAAAAATGAGATTTTAGTCTACTCCTCACCGTGCAACAACACTGTTGCCAGACAGAGTTGATTTTAAATATTATTTTCATGAATGCATAAGGCAAACCCCAAAATACAAGGCAATTTGCCACTCCCTTGGAAAACTGAACAGGCACTACCACTGCAAGGTAGTTTTGATGTGAGCCTGACTTGCACTAAAAAAACGTAGACAGTCTCTCTGTTTACCTAAGAAGAGTTTTAATACAGCAAAGAACATCTTGGTTAGACCTTACCAGGTTTATTACTAGTTCCACCACCAGAAAGGGAGACCACCTCAAGCAGACTTTCTATTTTTTTTTGTTCCTCCAAGTAGATGAAACACAAGCAATAAAGGACTTTCAATTAAACAGAAGCTGATAAGGAAAGTGGCTAAGCTATTTTTTTAAAAATAACTACACTAGTTTGCCTTAGACACCTTAAACCCACCATGGCACAACTGAACAAGCAGGTGCTCACAGAGGCTTTTAATTTCTTTTCTTTCCTTTTTTTTTTGAATGGAAACTTGCTGGTGAATCAAGTTCTTTCTATGATTTGTGTGTGTGTTTGCCTGGGTGAAAAATGAAAGTTGATCTATTCCAAAGGCACCGACAGAATGGGCAGCACTCAACTACCATTTCAAAATGGACACAGCCTTGGGAAATTAAAACACCTGAAAGAGAACCCAGATCTTGTAGCCAGTGATTTCAAAGCTGCTGGATGGAACATTTGAGGCGGAACACACTGGCATTTTTCTTTCCAACAAAAAAAAAATTAGTAAGGTAATTTACAGCTTTATATATTTACATTTCACTGGTATTTCTGTGCACAGAAGTTCAGCATAGTCCTACTACTTGGGTAAAGTAAATTTTCTGATAAACACATTTTGTTTTGACAATATTTGAAATAAAGAAAATGAAGACATGAAGTTGTAAGTTCAGCTTCATGAACGAGGTAAGGGAGAAGGAGCATGACCAAGAATCTCAGCAAAAAAACAGTAATATTCCAAAACACAACAAATATAATTTTATGCATCCCTCTCAATAAGTTCTACTAAAGTTGCATTATAAAAAGTATGTTTACATTCTAAAGGTACTAATACATAATTGTGTACATTGAAATCCATTTACTATTAAAACAGTCACTCCTAGGATATAGTGGGAGAAAAAAAGAGGCAATCAGAGCACAAAACACTGCAACACTCTAATTGCAAAAGAGAGCAAGAAAAACTCAAGTCAAGGGCACAAGTACAAACACTATTTATAGGAAACTGATGACCTGAAATCCTTTTATTTTACCACCTGAGACAATGAGGAACTGTGTCAAGATCAGGGAGAATCAAACTCATCTCCAAAGAATCCAGATGACTTCAGACATGGTTCACAACAAAATTTTCCATCTCAGTGTGTAACCTTCAGCACAGGACGGCTCCCCAGTGCTTTTATTCAACACCTTCAGGTGCATGAGAGGGACTCAGCAAAAGCTGGGCATAAATCAGCAGTATTGCAAAGCCTGGAGAATCCTCTTACTACATAAAGAATATCTTACATCTTCAACTAATCACCTTAGCAATTAAGCCCTTTCTGAAAAAAAATGTGTAAACCTTGGCTAAAAAGCCAATTCCAACTCCTGAGCCCACGTTCCACAGTTCAGGGATACTTTTTAAAAGCTGTGATTTACACTGCCAGGCACAGCCTGAACGCAGCATGACACAGCAAGACACACAAAGGTAAACATCTTTGTTTCATAATGTTAACCCACTCCTAAGAACCCCTTCTGCACTGCCTCCCTACCCACAAAAGGTCCCGGTAAAAACATACCTTAAGTAGAAGAATATATTAACCAGAGATAAAATATGTCCAAGTTATCCTTAGTAATTTCCTGACTGTACACAGATTCTTCTATCTCATTAAAACAACCAGTTCTGACATATCATGAAATGAAATAATCTCCAAAACACATTTAACCTCCCACAGTTTCAAAGTTAAAGTCTTAACTACGAATCATATCAAAACGACATCGTCCTTTCAGAGATTTACCTGTGCAGGAGAACTTTACAGGCCATTCTGATTATCTTTGCTATCCCAAACGAGCACTTCATGTAAAAATGCCTCATCTGGAAGCCAGCAAAGCGAGCTGTTGGCTGCTGGCTGTGCATGGTGCTCGCTGGGCTCCGGGGGCTGGCACTTCTGGAGTGCTGCACTAAACCCTGCAGTCTAAATAGAAATCGACTGCAACATGAGGTCACTCCTGACAATAAGCTGCCCAATCAACACTTGAAAGCTTCCCTAACATGTTGTTTACAGATTTTCCAGGGTGGAAGTAGGAACAAAAAAACGGCACTACACAAAAATAGTAATATATTTTCCAGCAATTCAGGCAGGTGTTGTATTTGGTCAGCTTTGCCATGCATTTTGTCTCGCTTGGTTAATATTATCACCTCTCCCTGATCAGAGCTGATTAAATCACAAAAGGGTTAACAAAAATATCACAGAAGCAGTGAGGATGTTGCCCCTCTCACTGCATTTAATAGAAACAAAGTAAACTGTTTATACAACTCACATGTCCTATCTTGTATTTTTACACATATAGTTCTAAAAAGCCCCAATGCAAAGGGTTTTTTATATTAGACTTCTGACTGACAGTATTTGAGATGAACTGCACAAGTACAGCAAATACTGCTTGGCAAGGCACAGTGATGAAAAATTTGGAATAATGACAGAGAAGGAGCCTGAAGCAGTTATTTCAACAGCACATCTTAAAATTCGTCTGCAATGCTGACTCGGTGATTCTTTTCTCTAGAAGTCAGGACATCAAAACCAAAAAGAGCCGTGGGGAAAAGGCTCCTGGTAAAGGAGAACAGTTTCCTTTCCATGCACAATTCCAACCTGTGTGCAACAAATGCTCCCTGGCTGGGGAACGGGCTCCAAGATCACTCAACAGGTTTATTTGAAATACCATTTGCAAGCAGCCTCTAAATCAAACTGCATTAATGATTATCCACGTTCCCACCAGATCCCAAATTAACACCAGGCAGCGCAGGAAGGTCACAGGTTTCAGAAAGTACAAACAGAATGAGTACAGAAAAATGGTAGTGAGCAAAATTATAAGCAAGTTTTAGTCCAAATAACCAGGAGGAAGGTCAGGTGCCCCATTGCATGAATCAAGATAACCAATATTTAAAATGCAGAACATGAAAGCTCAGCATTCTTTTCCTTCTCTCCACAGAGAGACCAAAATATGCAGATATCTGGTTCCCAAAATCTAACAGTAAAAATGCAACAAAACTCCAGGACAGGGAACTGAAAGAATCATGTTTGAGATCTGCTTCTCCTTCTCTTTTATATAAAAGCTGCCACAGGCCCTACCTCAAGTCAGAGATAAATAATCCCAACAAACCTGCATTAACATTTGCTTTTTTAATTATTATTTTTTTTACATCAAGAAACTAAGTCCAAAAGAATGCCATTAAATATGTACATAAAAGCCTTTAGTTTTGGGGTAATATTCACAGTATTTATAGTGGTTAAAAGTCCAAGAAAGCATACTTTCTCATTCACTTCAATTTTTTTAATGTTTCCTGCAGTTGATCTGGTTTTACAGTCAAAATTCTCCTTCTTCTACAGGATTCCTCCTTATCCTTTCCCACAAATTATGTAAAATGCCAACCATAATTAATGCCTATTCATTTTTAATTAACCTTAAACATCAAGTAAAAATGTTTTTCTCTTCAGGCTATCCAATTTAAACTCTTAAACATGTTGAGTTTGTCACTACTGCTGTGTTTACACATTCCAGAAGCAACCTAATACCTGTGAACAGGTAAACTGCAACCTTTTTTTTTTTTTTAACTCAAACTAAAATTAAACAGTTTTATTGCTGACCAAGATAATTAACTATTAAAATATAATTTAAATTACAAAACGGAGTTATGTTTCTCTCATTATTTCATATTTTACAACTTCTTGCCATGACGTAGAAGGAAGTGTGCTGCCAGCAGCTGAACAGATTTCAACCCAAAATCTACATTCTTGAAATGACTCATTCTTAGGCAGTAGCTTAATTGTGATTTTCCCTTCATTTCTGCTGCTTTTAGTCACACTTTTATTATAAATTCCTCCTCACCCCTCCCTACAAGTTCCTCCATGCAATGCCCATACCAAACACATGCTGTAGAGGGGAAGAGGTAAAATTCACCATCTGTAAATGTAAACTCTAAGTACAAGTAAAGCTGACTTAAAAATAAAATCTTGTGCATTACAAGCAAGTGCAAATAAGTTCTCAAAAGGAAGTATTTTATGTTTATGCATCTCCTTTACGAGGATTGCTCTTAAAAGCTGACTCCCACTCCAACATTCCTGCCTGTATCACACTTCCCAACTTCCAAACCTGCCCACAGCTCTCCAGCAGCACGTGACAAGAAACAGTCCCAGGATTTCCCACCAAAAGGGAGAGGTGGAAAGATGGTACAGGATGGGTTTGCATCTACCATATGCAGACTCTTTATTTCTGCTACAAAATTTACTGTTTAAATACCACTTAACAGTTTCACTAAAATATGCCCTTTTTACCTTTCTCTGCATAAATCACCATATTTAATCCAATCTGAGTCCTACAGGCATTCCTCTGCTGAATTTGGGAACAGTTATTTTAACCCATATTTTACTATTATAGGAACTGCACCTATTTCTAAAGCTTCAGTGTGTAGACACTACTTATGTCAAAATCCTGACAGCTTCTCTCTTTGACAGAATAAACTATAATCCCAGACTTTAAATCCAAACTCCAAGGCAGGACTGAGTTACCTTGTTGATGCTGTAACACTCCTGGAATCCGAGAGACTCCCTGTCACATCTAGATGCACCACAGCTGGCCTTTCAACAGGTTTCTCTGTGCCATCTTCTGGAAGTTCTTCAGACTGCTCAAGCTTTACATCTTCCTCTTCTTCCAAGAGATCATTGATCTAAAAAAGATTTAATCAGAGTTAATGGATTGAAAAATTCCTTTTAAGAAGTCCAGGGAATTAAAAGAGCATGAGAGGTATGAAAGTAATGTACGTGTAAAAGCAGAACACTTTTCAATTTTAGAAAAAAAACAGGCACACTGGACTTGCTTTTATGTAAAACCAGAAATTCCACATCATTAAAAAGCTACTTTTGAAACACTGGACAAAAACTGAAAAGCAAGCACCACCTCCAATGCCACAAACGAACACAAGCAGATTCAAGAAACAACCCAATCCCAACCACACTGAAGTCATGAACCACAGAACCTTTCTTCTTCTTTGTATAAAACAGATAATTCTCCTCTATTCCACAGGAAGCCTTATTCATGTATCATAAGCCTTTCCAAACCCTTCTAGGGGAGGCAATACAGAGGTCTACGAATCCGAACTTTAAAGCACTGAATGATCCAACCTTTAAAGCACTAAATGAACACTTACAAAGTTTCTGTGAAGCCTCTTGTCTATTTTTGTTTCTTTGTTTCCAAACACAGATGTTTTTACTGAAGCAGCAATATATAACCAATTTAAAAAGTAAAACAATATATCCAAGTGGTAACTCTAGACAGCCACCTTCATTTTTTTAAAAAGCAACTATGTCTAAACTATGAAAAGATAAACAGAATAAAGTGATGCTGTTTGACTCCAGAGGCCCCTCTGTGATTGATTACTGATCTTCCAAAGGTACAAAACCAAAAATTGAAGTAGCAGCCTTAAGAAAATATGCTTTATAGATCTGCCACATGAGTGTAAAACAAAAGTACTAAATTAAGAAAAACTAAAACTTTAGAAGTTGAAGATTACAAAGAAGGCAGAGAGGAGGTATTTGGTTATTTTTAAAAGGGGTGTAATGTGTTACATGGCACTACATTCTGGGCACAAAACATATTTATCCCTGGTTTTCCTCTGTAATTGCAAGAGGATGTGCCAGTGAAGCAGAGGCAAGCCCACCCACACACCGGGGGCAGCTGGCAGGGGGGCTGTGCCCGGCAGGGACAGCGGCCCTTCCGTCCCCTCCGACACAAGTGCACTGTTGACATCTGGTGGAGACACCGCGAAATTAAAGGGACACCCCACCAGCCTTCCAGCTGAGGGGAAAAACCAAACAAAACCACACACCAAACACACTGCTGTGCTCGGGAAACCCTTTTGCTAAAGCACATCATGAGGCACAGCCAAGTCAGTAATTTCAGAGCATGAGCACAGACCAAGCCCAGCCACAGGGCAGCTACCCCGACCCAGGGACAGCCCCAGCCTCCGGCTGCAGGAGCCTCAGCCCAGCTCTGTCCCCCAGCTCCCTGCAGGCAGCAGGGCTGTGGCAGGTCCCAGTGCCAGGCAGGGTCCTGCACTGAGCTCAGAGAACCTTGCAGAGCTGCAGCTTTGCTGAGGAGCATCCACAGCAGAGCTGCTCAACCCCAGCTCACTGCCCACGCCTGGCAGGGAAGAGCAAGCAACCAGCTGCCCTCCTACCTGCCTTACCTGTCCTGCTGAATAGGGGAGGGATTCATAAGATAGGCTTCATTCATTCAGTATTTCTTGTTACCTTCCCCAGCAACTGCTTGTTATTTATTCTTTCTCCTCTTTACAGAAAATACATCATTTTGAAGTCTTAGAATCAGAAACACAACTCAAAGCCTTTGGATTAGGAAAACACCACTGAGAACATCATCAGTGTGAGACCCTGCATGTTTCTATAAGACACACCCAGAAATACTGCTGACCAAGACAACAACAGCTTGGTTCTTCATTTGGTTCAAAAGCAGTTCATTCCTAAAAAGGTACTTAGAAAGCTCTACTGTTCAGACAGCATGACAGTGTCTGTGTTGGACAGGAGATCACTGTTGGTTTAGTTCCTATGGATTTTTCTACATGGCACAGCTACACTTATTACAAAAGCAACAATTTCAGAAGCATTAAAAAAATTAAGAAAATGCCAGGTTTGGTCAGTTTGCAAGAAACTACCAGAAGGCAGGCTAAAGAAATTATACTTCAATATATGTTTCATAATCATAAATGTGATAACATATTGCTGTTCAAAATATTCTTACCTGTTCAGTTATTGAGCTTAAATCATTTGTAGATGAAAAATCTTCCTCTTCATTTTCAAAAAATTCATAGTAGTTCTCCAGAAGTCCCGCCATTATTCTGCTAACTATTTCTTGTTCTTTCAGATCCTCCACATCTGTGTAAATGCTAAAGATTTAAACACTGTCTTAGTTTAAAAATCGAAATCCAACTGTTTCCCAAAGAACTCCTGTGAATGACTCCCATGACTAAGGGCTACATTTCACACCACTACCCCATATCCATTCTGAACCCACAGAACTTCAAGCATGCCTTCACACTGCTCACATTACAGAGCTTTATATTATTTTATATTTTAAAATTATGAAGTAGCAACTATTTAGTGCATTAAATTTTTATGAGGAATATTTAAAACTCAAGTGTTTTCCTGTAGAGAGGAAACACCAGGATAAGCTGTACTTTTAACTGCCTTCTCCCAGAACTGTTTTCTTGCTACAAACAGTAATCTTACACACTATCACTAAAATATTTGAACCTCAGAATAAATAAGTAATGCAACAATCAAATCAGTGATTTCTAATGCCACAACTCACAGATGAGCTGCTGTTTAAATCCCATCAAAAACTGCAAAACCATCCTGTGGACTTGCTACTGTTGCTCACGGACTAGGAATGACTTCAAACTACAGATATGCCCTCAAATTCACCTAGAAATACTTAATGAACTTTTATAATTAACTTACTGAAAAACATCCGGACCAAAGACTGCAGCTAAAGAACTTGCTGACCAAATTTCTTCATGATGAGATGCTACATTAGCTAAAAATTTACACAGAAACTTTAACAAACTGTAATTAACAGGTGGAAGCTGCTGCAAGAGGAACCTCAGCTTTCTTCCAAATTCATCTTCATTATTATAATCTGAAAAAGGAATAAAAAATATTTTAACCAAAAATAAGATATCTGCTTTTTTCATATTTAATACTGATCAGACTTTTTCTGACAATTTCTTACTTCTGAAGTACAGCTAACATGGTCAAACCACAGCCCAAAATGTCAGAATTGGCTTGAATTTGTTCAGTAATTTCCACCATAGTCTCCTCTGCAAGTCCAATCTGCAGTTGTCAGCACATTTTCCCCAATTAACACTCACTCAAGTTTCTGATTTCATAGGACAAACTCCTCTATATGTTTTTGTTTTACCAGTGTTATGTAACAATTGCTTTGCAGACCAGCTCCAGCTCCATCTAGTTAAACTCTCCTATCAGACAAGCTGCTTTGATACTTTACCTTTATAAGCATCCCATCCTCACCACTCTACTTGCTTCTATAATACTTCACTGATAAATCCAAGCTATCTCAATGCAATCATCTTCACACATGCTTAGACTGAAGCTTGTTGATTCGATTTCAGATCTGAAAAAGGGTCACCATGAAACATCTTCATTCTCACCCCACTTAACTATACCCTTCATCAAAATGTCTCCCCATAAATCTCATTTGTTGCATCATCAGCCTTACAGGCAACAAGGTTCAAAGAGTTTACAGCTGTTTGTACCCAGCTGAGAAATCCCATATATAGGAAATGTCAGGAAAGCAAAACAGGAGAAAAATTGATACAAAGAGGCCTCCCCTTCTTTCTCAGACACTTGAAAACTCTTCTGAGACCAGTTAGAAAGGGAAAAGTATTTTTGAAGGTTATGAGGCACCACTCTGCCTCTCTAGATGAGAGAGCTGACACATCCTAGTCCTTAATATCAAAGCAAAGAGTGAGTAAATTCCCTGTTGTGTAAGCACGTGAACACCAAGCAGTAACTGCACAGGGTTTCATTTGCTCAGACAGAGTCATTATCTACAGAAGCTGAATACAGCCAACCAGGCACAGAAAAACAGTTGTCTCAACACAGTAACACAATAAAATTAATATTTCATTGTTAGAACAGAAAAAAAAAGGACTTTAAAAAGTACTTTCACAATGCAGACCTTCAAAAAGAAAGGGAGCAAGAGAGAGGTGACAGACCACCTTACACATACTCCATGTTCTGTCTAACCAATCTGTCCAGAAATTTAAGTTCTAAACAATAACCAGAGACCTAAAAGGAGAACCTTCTTACCTCTACCTCAAGTCCTCTGACACTAAAGCAAGGAAACACACTTCTGGGACACGTGACCTTGTGCAATCAGGTCAAATTCACACTTCCATTACCAAAATGACCTGTCTTTGAGGAGCCACCTGCATGGAAGGAGCTCCTAACGATGTATACAGGCCACACCTTGTATCATTGTTTTGAGAACTAAGCCTGACCTAACAATATAAAGGACAGCTAAAGAGGGAGAAGACCAGAACTAACATATGGATCCACAATTACTACCACCTTCTGCACCTGTGTAAGCAATTCCTCCTCAAATGCAGCTGATGATGTAATTCTGGAAACTAACTGAGGTGTGTCCATCACACAGCCAAAAGCCTATCAGAGGAAAATGCAAATGAAGCAGCCCCACACTGCTGCAGATGATGCTCCAGTTTAGCACTTGGTAAATAAGAGTCCCAGCACATGAAAACCCTGCTGAATGTACTCCTCCCACAAACCAATTCCCACTCTGAACAAACAAGACTATCACGAGCACCATCCAGTTCTTATCAGGAATAAACCCAACAACAGAAAATTAAATCAAACAAAAATGTGTGTCTTACAAAGCCAAAAAAGCCCAGCATTTGAAGAGAAATGTGACTTTACACTGGAAAAGGAGCAACACCCCTGTAGGAAGACAACCAGTAGTGGCCCCTTTGAGGAGATGACTGATGCAGTGCTGCAAGACAAGTGCTTCTAATAGTCAAGTTATGAACCAACTCCAACATCACTCAACACAGCAGAGGCCAAAGGACCCAGGAGGGTGGATACAGAGACATAAGCTGGGAATTGGTAAAGAAAATAGCTGTGCCAGCATATGGGTGTCAGTTTGAGAGGGCAAAGATTTGTAGTATAAGAAAAAACATACTTAGCAATAACAATATGCTGATGACAGGTGGTTTTTTCCTCCTACAAATGAATTTTAAGCTGAAAACAATCCGCAGTGGGAGAGCAAATATGACATGAATATAAGACTTGAGATTGCTTTTCTAGTACATAAAAGTTTTAAGTGCCATGAAAGCATAGGCAGAGTAAGTGAAATAAGAGAGAAACAAAGGCATTCCCCAGCACTTTCAATGCACCAGTGGTGGGAAATTGTCCAAAAATTTCAATTCCAGTAGTTTTGACCAGTGTTCCAGCATTCTCACACAACGTAGAACATTCAGAACTAATCAGCAGGATACATGGCAGCTTCACCATTTTCCTACACGACAGATGAACTGTGCCTTTGAACCCAGACTGAGCTTCCCAAATAAGACCAATTTATTGGGGTTTATGCTAAGAAAAGGTATATTTGAATGCCTCCTGATATACATATTATTACACAGAGCACCAAAGACATTCTAGTGCCACTAGAAATCTCAATTCAATACTGGGTTTTATTCTTAAAAAAAAAAATCACAAAATAAAAGCACCAAATCAAAAATAGTTATTACCTTGAGAAAGTTGCATCAAATGTATGTGCAAACTGCCTGGGATAACTGGCTCTGGAAGTTCTTGAAGAAAAAATCTAAGAAGGCTGATAGCTGAGGGTACATCAGCTTCTTTAACCAGGTCCACATCTTCTCCGTTATCGTATCGTTGCCGGAGCCACTCCACTGTCTCAGCATTCCCATTGACTTGAAAAAGTCCTTCTTGTTCCAGACCCCCTGAGTTAGGAAAAAAAAAAAAGCTCCAGAAATAAACTTTGAGATCCAATATGGACAAATGTATCAGAAAAAAATACCTATAACCAGATATGCACAATTCCCACACCGAGTGAAACACTTCCTGGACAACAGTTTTGCAAGACTTCCAGCAGTCCTTGTCCCAACACACACATTCTTATGCCCAGCTAACAATAAAATAACAAGGTAAATGTTAGCAGTACCTAAACTACAGCATTTCCTAGGAGGTGCCCTGCTGAGCTGACTACATTGCTCTTGGCTAGAAAACAGCGAAAATCAAACATAACAGGAGGAAAGAAAGGAACTGTGTATCGCCAGAAAAACCCCCAAAACATTCAAACCACAGCCAATTACATGTAAGTAACTTCAGAAAACAAGTATTCTTCAAAACTCCCAACCTATTCTTGAAGAATAAGAGTTAAATGTATTATTTAAAGTACAGTAAGGTAATACATACCATGTTCCTCAATATAGTCCACGACATGGCGGACTATGAATGGAACCTCATTGTCTGGTTGCCCTTCTTGCTGCAGCTCATCAAGTGGAATTCCAAATATTTTGTTAGCAAGAACAGAGTTGCAGTTACTCAAGGAAGGGGAGGAGCTCTTCCTCATATCTTTTTGCAGCCAAAAATCAAAGCTGTCTTTTCTGTCAAATAAGAGGAATCAAAACCGAAAAAACACACTTCAGTGTATGCTGTTGAAAGCATTGATCTGTAACACAAAATGTTTTAATTACCTAATGCAAATACTCTCTAGTCTGCCTCCATCAGTTCACTGAACTAATGAACAGTTCTGTGATGACTCCTAACACAGCTAACTTGATAAATGACTATCACTGAGGTGTTCTGTCCAAACCTCAACAGAGGGATGAGAAGAACATGGAGAGCAGCAAAGGAAATACAGAAAATTCTAGTTACAGCATTTGCTAATTAAGCTCTAAGGTCCTTTGGGAGAGGTAGGTTCCTCAGTACCTTTTCTAACAGTATTTAGTGGTCAGGCTTCCAGAACTCAACAAAAAAGCCTCTCAACAAGAAGCGAAACCAGTGAATCCTCCCAAAACCAAACCCCAAGTTTCAGTGATATGATTACATATTTTGTGATACACAACTGTATTGTAATCAACTTCTAATATAGTTGACATTTTCTGGTCTGCATAATAAAGCTTTCAACACCTGCATCAAATTAAAACTTCTACTGAACATAAAAGCCCCAAAACTAGTTTCTAGATGCTCAGTGATACCGTTCTTCTATCATGCAGAAGCTCAAGCTTCACTTGCAAGTCTTTGCTTGATAAAGGATCTAGACAGATAACAAAGGTATCACCAGAGGCAGTGTAAGTCACTCAGTTAAACTGTTATCCTGTCAAAACCAAAATATTTCTTCTAGCAAAGAAAAAAACCGTCCTTTCAAAACAAATAATAAAGAGAAAAGAAAACATACTTGTTTAAATGCAAGCAATCACTTTCATAGAGGTTGACACAGCAAAGCAAACACAAAGCGTGTGCTGTTAGTCAAAGCACTGCAACCAAACAAATTCTCTGTTTACTGATGGATAAATTCTAATGGATTAGACATCCTGAAATCTGTATTTCCTTTTTATTTTCCAGTAAAACAATTTAAGAAACCTACCTCAGAGTACTTAAACAGCCGAGTTTGAAAAACGCTTTCTGCGCCAGCTGCCCTCACTGACCAAGCATTCTTTTGTCATTTATGGTTGTTTAAGATTATGGCAAAAGATCAGCCTGTAGTTCCTCATTGAAGAATAGCAGAACTCGATCAGTACTTCAGCAGTTAATCTGAAAATAAGGAAAAATATTATTAGACCATAAAGTTTTCAACAGTTTTAAACTCAGTCACAAGTCTAAACATCACACTGGAGGAATTCTCCTTGTCAAATCATCAGCTTCTTATTCTGAACAGGAAAGCATAAAGACCACATTAGCACAGCTCATGAGAGAGCTCCCAAAACTGCAAATCCCCTTTTTTCACTTAGGAGTTAACCAAACTTGAAGTGAAAGTTATCATGGGACATCTAAGTCTTGACAATTATTAAATAATTTGCAGACTCATTCAATCCTCTTCTGGAGAATCAAGGAGGGCTAAGTAGGTTAGGCAGAAGTGCATACTAAAATATTGAATGGCTGTAAAATTTTTAGAAGGATGTCAGGCACTGATTTAATACACCATCTTTCAACAGCAAGACCAAACCCAAAGTCCTAACCAACCAGTTTCAGTGGTACTGATCATCTTGTCTAGGAAGCTGATTACATGTCCCAGCTGCCAGATCAAAGTCCAAGAGATCATCAGATCTGGATCCAGGAAGCAACTGCCCCCAAGTCAGATTCCACAGAAACACCCACACTTGTGCCACCTTTTATTTATAATCCAGATTATCTGGACATTTTTCATGTTCTCAGCTCTCAAAATAACTACAAACCACAGCAACAGCCTTTATCATCTTTTGTGGTATCAAAAAATTTAAGCTGCAGCTTCATGGCACAGTGGAGCTGATATAAAGTCCCAAATCAAAGGGTCACCTCAGCCCCTTGATCTCCACCCATCACTACCTGTTTATTTTAACTAAACTCAAGCAACTCTGAGTGGGCAAAACTAGTTTATGAGATGCACATACACACACACCCCACCACAACTAGACAATAAAAAGGCTTCTCCCAGCTTTAAAGTTGTGTACTGAAACCTCCTGTTTCATAACTGGAGATTGATATGACTGGAGACAAGAACCTTCCCTCTCTTTGCTCCCCCACACCAGCTCTTGCTTCTGTTCCACATCAGAACAAATCAACTTCATCCTTGCTTGCAAAGTCCTGACAACCCACCACTGTCCTTTCAGTACCTAAGTGCCTGTGACAACAGGAATCCAGAGGCTCTCCAACAGTTTGAATAAAGCAGTTTTCCTGCTCCCAAGCCTCCCTAAATGCACCCACATGTAGGGGAATAAGCTCTATACAAGACTGCTTCAACCTGCTCAGTGTTTTCTTCCATTTAGGCCTAGAGGAAAAAATATTTCAGGCTTAAAAGTGCTAAAGTCTTTGTCTATTGATGTAATGCTGACCAATATTCTTTCCTGCTCTGTATCATCTGTCTCTGGCTATTGTCTTGTATTACACACAGGTTGTAAATCTGTTATGTCTCACACAAGTGAATCCTGGTCTGAGATCAGGATTCCAGGTGAGCTGGCAATAGAAAATGAAGGGTTATATTGCAGTCAACAGGTTTTACTTTTTTGTTTGTCTGAAGGGGGTTTTTTAACCAACCATTTTCAAATCTGATATTGTGTACTCTTGATTACTAAAAGGTTATGTCAGATTCCAAGAGTGAAGCAGCTGCAATTCATGGCTCTCCTATAATTTCTGAAGGCTTTGTACAGCCATTTTGCTTAATGTCTTGGTATATTAAGAGAAAGTCAACATATGTAAATTTTCAATCAATCCCAACATATCATTATGAAGATGCACAAAGTCTATTTTCTCAAGTCTTACCAAAGTCAGCCTGTCCACAACGAACCAGAACACCTCACACCTTGGCCAACTGTGGGGTTAAGGGCATCTGGGAGAAAATCTCTGATGGATCTGCCACAATGTTTTGGGCTGCCTTGCTGAAACCAACAAACAAACCTAATAAAGAGGCCAATTCAGAAGTAACCACTTCTTTATAATTTGGCACCAAACGAACGCTCTCGAGGTGCAGCTTTCTCAGCAGAGGTAACCCGGTGCTCAGTTCACTCAGCCACTTTCACCAGGTGCTGCAGACAAACAGGCTGCCTGAACATTAATTGCATTCAGGAAAAAAAAAAAAAAAGAAAAAACACAGATTTCTATTTTAACTGGCTTGGCAAAGCAACAATGAAGTTGAAAGAGCCCGGTTGTCTTATTGTTAGAGCAAAACCGGATTTACAACCCAAGCTTATACTTTAAACAAAGGTTTATAGGGCTTATCATCACCTAGAATTAGTGAAAGGCTCATTTTCACCCTCTCAGACACATACATACTTATACACACATTCCAATACATCATTATAGGCAACAATTCATTTACAAATCGTTTAAGCCTTTTCCCTTTTAAGCCAGGCTTTGGGATCTTCACAGGCTGTGATACAATGCATCTGGTATTTACCAAGCCTAGAAAAAGCTGGAAACTCTCAGAAAGTTATTCAACTTCCAGTAAGTTTTATTTCCTGCTATTTGCAACATTGTAAAACTGTTAATAATTAAACATTACATCTCCACTTTTTCTACGGATCAAAAGCTTTCCCACTTGCCCTCTCTTGACTCAGGAAGTGCAGCACTTCCATGCAGACATGTAAGAAAACTAGGACAAGACAGGGAACCTTCAGGATGATTTCTGGAGCTTTTTACAAACACTAAGCATTGCTGTGGATTTTTTTTTTTTACTTTTTTTTGCCATGATCAATCAACTCAGAAAACAGGAGCTGATCCATTCAGTCAACTATTTCTACTTTTATCCATATTATCCTGATCCTTTCGAACATGTCCTTCCCCCTCCCAATTTCACAACCTAAATGCTCCACAAGACTTATCAAGGAAAAAAAAAAAAACAGAAAAAAAATCACACAAAAGAAAACCAAATAGGTTATGTTTTATTATAAATATTCTGGTTGTGTCTTTCTCAATCTACTTCCCCTCCTTGTTACTACAAACATTTAAAGACATCCCTAAGCTACAATCATGTTCTACAAAATTTAAATACAGAAAACTAAAAATACATCTTATTATAACCACATATTATACTCTAAGTTCATTTATTTATAAGAGGTTGAAAAAAACCTGTTATGTCCTTTGCAACATGTATTGAGCCCAGGCATCTTAAATAAGGGTAAAACACAGTTTTGTTCTGCATTGAGAATTTTAGTGCTCTCATACATTATTAAAAAAACTTTGCTTTGTTTTGGGTTTTTTATTAAGGCAAGTTCTTCACAGAGTCTGCTGGGAAAACAGCACCATGAGCTTCATTTTGCCATCATAATAGCATTCACTTATCTTGGCAATTAAAGAAGTATTCACACCCACACGTGAAATGCCACTAAAGAAAACACAGCACACGCAGCTAACCATTAATATTTGAGGAATACACAGGAAAATTTAGACTTACATTTAGTTCAGCTTTTACATTACTGACTGAACTACGAATAATACACGGGTGTCATTTTAAATTAAAGTCCTCAGGGTTCCACCACCTTTCCTTAAAACAAAGGAACGAAGCAACAAGTACAAATAAACAAAGGAAGGCTGCAAACTGAGACGTGCCATAGGAATGAAAACATTAATTCTGCCTCTAGAATTTCTGCCACAAGTCTCAACTATTCAGGCAATTCTTTCATTTGGTTGTTTTATCTAGCAAGAAATTCATACTGTCTCTGAAGCCAAACCCAAAGCTAACAGCGACTGCTGCTCTGCTCTACTTTTAATATTTTATTTCGTGGCATTAGCAGACATTGCCAGTGACTTTTTTTTTTGTACCTCTAAATATAGGATTTTTAGATAGGAAAAAAGTGTCATAGGGCAACAAAACAGCCTGTCCCTGTTACTCAGGAAATACACCTCAAGTTTTTTGGCTTTTTGAGCTTGCAGTGCTGTGACCCTGTGAGCCACCCACGAGCTGCACACAGGTCCTAAAAGGTCACATACACATCCTCCAGTACAAAGAGGATCAATGCTCCTTTTCTGCAACACAAGGAGGTTTATTTACAAATAAAATTCCCCAAAAGCCATTAAGTGTCTCAAAGTTTTTAGTTCCTTATTCTATATTTGATAAATAAAATATTAGGTTACTTATATGACTTACAACTAGACAAAATCCCTGACATCCTCCTGGATGCCTACAGCAAACTTACTGTTAAAGCAAAATAAAGAATTCTTTTTTTTTTTTATTATTTGCTAACTTTGAAACGTTCAAAGTTGTAACAGATTTTACAGATTTCTAAACGATGGGCAAAACTTATGACACAGATTCCAACTTGGAATCACGGGAACTCTCCCCACGTAATGACATCATGCAGAGGAGCTGCCAGGTGTGAGCACGAGCAGGGAGGCTTCCCCAGGAAACTCTGGTGTACCAGCTCACTGTGGAACACCCAGACCATTTGGCTACTGCTGTACTACACACTGTTTCATTTATGTTTTAAAAAAATAGCAACCAGCTCTCTTCTCCTTACTTTTAAGTTTCGTCAAGATAAAAGGAAGCTGATTTTTTTGTAAGGTTAGGTCAGGATTGTAACAATTGACACTGAGTGATTTTTATGCCATTTGTATACTCAAATGACTGGGGCATTCCCAATGGATGAACTGCTGTTGGGCAAAAGAACTTTTGCTCATCTGAACCCTACCACAAACCCAGGACACAGAAAAGGACAAACAATACACTTGTCTCAAGAGCACAGCTAAAAGCAAGCAGAGCTGTGCAAGTGCTTGAATAGGAACAGAATATCCTCCATGTAAAAAGAACAATCACATATAAGCAGTCATTAATAATTTGAGTAGTCAAAACAAAAATTATTTAAAATAAAAGTTTTAAACCCAGCAAGATTAGCTTAAAATAGATCTTAAAGCAAGATTTCCTCTTTTTGACTGCCAGTGAAATCAGCTATCGAGAGGTATTTCAGGCACAAGTCTGGACTGGCAAAGCAGACAACTGGGCTCAGTTATTACCTTAAATTTAACAAGCTGGTCTTAAGGATCCAATCCCCATCCCCACAAAGTCATAATGTTTGAAATTAAGTACGACTGCAGAATTTAGCTTGCACTGTTGAAGGAAACCATGTTGGAATAAAAGCCTTCTCAAGCAGATGTGATTCCCTGCTCCCTTCCTTTCTCGTCACAGTCACTGACTCTTCACTGCCCTGTTTGCTTTCTCGTTAAGTAGGAATCAGAAGGAAACAAGCTCGTTGCAGTTTTGCACACAATCACAAAAGGAGTCAGCAGAAGCATGAACACCAGCTCTTTAATTAATTAACTGCTTGCCTGTATATGCCTTCACATGTGCACTCACACACACTGAACCTCAACTCCATTAGCAGAAATTCTCCATCGTTTGCCACCAGCACTTCTGAGACTGCCTCAAAAACCACCCAACTGACAAAATGCTGGTTATACTGACAAAGCAAATAAAAGCACAAAAAATACAACATAAGATTTAGGAGGATGCAATTATAATGCAATTTTTGTTTCCTGGAAATGCAGTAGTAGCAAGCCTTCTAATTTACAAATTAGAACAATTTAAATTAAGCCTTTATGTCCTTACCGTGGAAGAAAGCAACAGAACACCTCAGCAAAGCTCCTCTGGAAAAGATATTAGTAAAACTAACAGAATTTTGTATTTTCTCAGGTTTTAAATTTACAAGCCAAGAAACCATAACACTGATTAGGATTCATTTTCCAATCAGTATAGTTTGGTCTACAGTTTCAGCTGACAAAACCTGATCACTCTGTCTGTAAATAAGCCCATCAAAAACAGATCTCCATGACAGGTAGATGCTATTTATTAGTAAATCCTAAAATACAGTGACTGATTTAAGTATTCAAAACGTTGTGAAACAATTCCACATTCTAAAAGAACAAGCTGAGGGATCACTAAAACATTAGCTGGTTTTGATATGCAAAAATAACGTTTTATATTCACTTACTAGATAAAATCCAGAGGCTTTTTAGCAGCATTAGAGCAGCTCGTAATCCTTCTCCAACTCTATTGTAGCAAGAGGAATGAAATCAAACCACCAGCGATACCAGAAAAAGTAGATGTTTGCTCAGTGCCTCACACCCACCACCACACACGGCCAGATTTGCTCTCATCTGCTGCTGCCAATGCACATGTGCAGAATTATAAAGAAACTTCCTGCTCGCACAGATCCCATCACATTCTTAACAACAGTAGTTAATAAATAAAAAGGCTTTTGTATCTTGTGTAACAGCTAATTATAGTCATCCTACTCTGCCACCCCCCAATGCAAAGCTCTACTCCACCAACCCCACACGAATAATTGCCTCTGCATCAGATAATACAGAACTTATGAGCAGGGGCATTATAAAAGTACAGTAAGGCAACAGACAGGAGGAAATTATCAGTAAAACCATGAAACTTGAGAGGTTCGTGTTATAAAACCAAAGCAGTTTAACAACTGACACTGCTGTTAAAACAGACTTCAGAACAGAAGTCAAGCTACCTCAGAGGCACCAAAAAAGCAAACTATAAATATATAATGCACTTGATTCATTATACATAAGTTATCGTATTACATACATTTATCGTCGGCTTGTTTCCCCTCCCTCGCAAACAGGTAAGCAGAAACACAGGCTGGAACTCAGCAGATTACAAAATGATTACACAGCCCATTCCCTATCAAAACACTGCCTCTGCCACGGCCACGAGCACGTGCCACCAAAACACACGACAGGCTCAGCATCCCCACTGCAGGAGGAACACATTTCATTCCATTCTGTAGCAATGACTCTTTGAATTGCAAGGAAAGAAAGAGAAACCAAAAAAAAAGAAGAAAAAAAAAAAAGAACTAGTCCTGAGGTCTCCTCCACAACCAATTCCTGTGGCGACCTGATTATGACCGAATTTGAAGACACAACCAGAAATCATAAGGTTAAAAATCACATTGCAGACTAAATTTAAGTAACGTGATTACATTACAAGAGTGCCAAGGCAACAAAAGACTTCATTAAATGTGGAGTTCAGCAAAAAGAGGAGAAAACCTTTCAAACACACTTTTTTTAAAAAAAAAAAAAAAAAGAGTATAAAGGAAGGAAGAACCGCATTTGTAAGATTCCAGCTCTCACCTTTTCAGTTTTGTCTATGTATTATTATCCTACACAGCTGAGCACTAATTTTAATCCTGAACACTCTGCAGGGGACACTGAACACAGGAGACACGTGAAGAGCCAGAGACTGGACCCCGGACAATCAATGCAGGGCTCCCACCAGAGACTCCGCTCAGATCCAGCAGCTGCCCCACCCAAACGTCCTCACAAATGTCCAGACAGTGAAGAAAATAAAAACCATTTAAACCTCTCAATAGAAAAAAAAGCCTCTGCAACCACAGCCTTTGTTACAGGCTGTTTGAACACAAATATAATGAACTATCTGTATTTTAAGCTCTTTTGGCATATTTTTGGTTTGTATTTTTTTTAATGCACAGGATTTCACACGTTCTCCGGTGAAAGACCACAAGAGTAATTGTTTGTTACTATCACAATAGAACTATTTTCACGATAATCACAACATGGTCCCGCACAATATCACCCATTTCTTGTAGTGAAGGACTCCACCCATACTTTGCAAACCTAACAGGTTTTAAGCACCACAATCACCCTCTAAAAAAAAAGCCCGGTAGAAGATGCAGTAACAAATACATTACGTTTTAGGCTGCAAGAATACACAGAATTCACCTGAATTTAAAGAACTTTCACAAATCCCAACACTTGGCTACCAAGACAGTACATAACTATGAAGACAAATCTGAATTTACCAAAGCCTCGAGACAGTTTGCCTTTCTCAAACAAAATTTTTGCAGGCAAAATCTATAACTTACAGAAAATAGTCAGCAAGAGATTCCAAACTGAATGGCTCAATTTTACTAACTTTCCAGGGAGCAATGTAAAATTCTCTGCCTGAATCCATTTTTGACAGGAGACATACAGCCTCTCTGCTGAAAAGCTGATAGAGCCATCACTTTACAAACTGCATGACAAGCAACAAATCTCCCTCTTTCACAGCCCTTCACAGAAGATTTAATAGTCCTTCAATTCTGTATCTCCTCCTCAGATGTTCTGAATAAAGTGTTATTTTCTGATCCTTAAATACCAGTCCTCACATCTGAAATGATCAATATATAACCAGGCCTGCAACACAGGAAAAAAGTTAAAAGGGTTTGCCATCTCTCACCCTTACAGATGCAAATGCTGAACTGCCCTGCAAGAAGTCAATTCACTCCCATCCAAATGGCCACTAGATTTCTGTGTGATAAAATTAACCTGGTGTTATGCACCGAATTTAAGGACAACTTAAAGGCATTCTCTTACCGACATCACTTCCTCTTCCCTATAGCTGCAGCTTCTTTTGTGGGGGATGGGGGGGAAAAATCCAGAACAACCACCCCAAAAGAAAAAAATCCAAACTAAAAAAATCACCTCGAGACTTGGCAGGTTTTCCTCATTTTCCTAAAAAAGGGCATCACTGCTGAGCTACAATCCGACCAGAGATCAAAAGCCCGAGTATTTGAAAGGGAAAAAAAAAAAAACCAACAAAACAACACCCCAAAAAGCAGGGGCTCACCACACTTACTGATGTCTGTTCCAAATGCACGGAATGTTTCTCCAGCCTCACCTGCCTTTGCAAACATGGCGTTATGTACATTAGAAAGTGAAGCCTCACGGCTTGCAGAGGTCTCAGGCAAGAGCCACACAGGACAAACGTGAAGCCTTTTAACGAGCTCTGAGAAGATCCTCCCGTGTTACAAGTAACGAGAGCCCAAAATCACTGAGCAGATAAAAACTATCATTTGCCAAACTCAGACGTTTTGACACATTGTCCATGTCAAAATTTGCAAGCATTAGAAGTTACCAGGAGCTCCTCCGAGTCAGCTTCTTTAAATGTAACCATGGAACACTCCGCTTGATTGATTTTTCTAAAATAATACAGTAACTTTCCAGTTTGATGCTTTCAAAACATTGAGGTATTTGATTCCTTATTGTAACATTGTCAAGGCAAGGAAAGGATCCCTATGGTGCTGCACAATGTACAAAACACAGACAAAGCAGATTAAAAAAGATTCTAAATACCTTCAAATCTATGCAACAAAGAACACATAAAGCAATTTACTAGTAACTAGCAGTAACAAAAAAAACCCCAAACAAAATAGCTAAATTGCTTATAGTATAGGCCAACAAACCAGCTTTTTATTCCTTTTATGCTGGCAAGTTCAACTGCACGGAAGACAGAAAAACTTCAAACCTAAATGCTAATCCAGTTTAACAATTTGTTCCAAAGTCACATACTAACAATTCCATCCCTGAGGACACTCAGGAATACACGCCAATAAAAAAAAAAAAAAAAACAAAACACAACCATGTAGGTTTTGATATATTCGCTTTCTTTCTTTTTTTTTTAAAAAAACCAAGTCATTAGGTGGCATTTACTTTCTTCATTTGCTACCTCTTTTCTCCACCTCGAGCCCGACAGCAGCAGCACGAAATTTTGCAAAAATTTATTAAAACGCAGCCAGACTTGAGAATAAGAGAGTTGAGCATTAAAACCTGGTGTTGCAGTGTGTGATGGCAGGTTTTCTGTCGTTGGGTTTTGCTCTGCTTTTTTTTGTTGGGTTTTACTTCCAAACCTGGAAAGGAGCACCCTAACACTGGGACATCTCACGTTAAAGCAACTTTCTGGCAGCAAGAAACACTCGAATATTTCAGTCTCCCGAAGGAGCTTCCACGAACAATGGAGCCCCACACCGGCAGACCCCTCGGATGATACATTTGGGCACAGCCTGGCACGTTCAGCCCGTGACCCGGCGTTATCAACGCCGGCGTGTTCGCTTAGTGCCTGCCCTTCTTTTAACTTCTGGAAGCAACTTGGCTGAGGAGCTGCGGGGTCGGTGCTGCCCGAGCCCCCTCGCAGGGGGGATGACCCGAGGGAGGAGGGGACGGGCCGGGCAGGCAACTCCTTGGAGGAGCCGGGCTGTCAGCGCTGCCCCAGCGGCAGCGGGGCAGGCTCGGGCCCCTGACAGCTCCCCGGGCCGGCCCGGCCGGGAGGGCGCTGCCGGAGCCAGAAGGTTCCTGACGCGCTGAGGTGACACCGAACCCGCCCGAGCGCGGGCACCCCCCGCCCGCCCCGCGCATGCGCCGCGCGCCCCTCACCGTTGCCGGGTGACTCGCCCTCCCCGCCGTCCGCGGCACCGCCGGCAGCTCCCTCCGCCCCTTCCTACCCCGGGGGCCGGCGCGGGGCCTCTGCCCTGCCCGCTCCGCTCCGCTCGCAGCCCCTCCTCGTGCCCGTCCCGGCTCCCCCTTCTCGGCGGCCGCCGCCCCCCCCCCGCCGCTGTCGCCGCCGCGGCCGCCGCGCTGCCGGCCCGGGCGCCGTCCGTGCGCTCAGAGCGGCTCCGAGCTCCGACCCGCGAGCGGGGGGTCCCCGACGGCAGCGGCGGCCACGGCCGGAAGTGACGCGCTGACTGACAGGTGCAGAGCGCGCACACCCCCCCTCCGCTCGCCCCCCGCCCCCTCCCCCGGGGTCACGTGCCGCGGGGCGGGGCGGGCGCTGAGGGGCGGGCGGGGCTCGCGCCCTGAGGCGGCGCCCGCGGGCGGAGCGGGAACGGGCGGCCCGAAATTGGCGTTTTTGTCTCGTCCTCACCCCACACGGGGACTCGGGCACCCGCACAGTGACTCAGCCCGTGCGGGCTCAGGGTCAGTTAGCCTGGAAAACACATCCTGAGATCACAGAATCACCCAGGCTGGAAAAGATCTCTGAGATCATCAGCCTGTGACCCAACATCACCCTGTCTAGTAGACCATGGCACGAAGTGCCGCATCCAGTGTCTTCTGAAACACCTCCAGGGACGGTGACTCCACCACCTCCCTGGGCAACCCATTCCAATGTCTGATGACTCTCTCTGTAAAGAACTTTTTCTTCATGTCGGATCTAAACCTCCCCTGGTGCAGCTCAAGGCTGTGCCCTCTTGTCCTACTACTGGGAGAAGAGCCCGACCCGCAGCTGGTGGCACTGTCTTGTCAGGGAGTTGCAGAGAGTGAGGAGGTTTTCCCTGAGCCTCCTCTTCTCCAGGCTGAGCCCCCCCAGCCCCCCCAGCTCCCTCAGCCTCTCCTCACAGCACTTGTGCTCCAATCCCTTCCCCAGCCTTGTTGCTCTTCCCTGGACCTGCTCCAGCACCTCAATGTCCTTCCTAAACTGAGGGGCCCAGAGCTGGACACAGCACTCCGGGGGTGGCCTCACCAGCGCTGAGTCCAGGGGAAGAATCACTTCCCTGGTCCTGCTGGACACACTATTCCTGATCCAGGCCAGGATGATCATCAAGCCCAACCTGTGACCCAACACCACCATGTCAGCCAGACCATGGCACTGAGCACCATGTCCAGTCTTTCCTTAAACACCTCCCTGGGCAGCCTGTTCCAATGTCTGATCGCCCTTTCTGTGAAGAAATTCCTCCTAATGTCCAACCTAAGCCTCTCCTGGCACAGCTTAAGTCTACGTCCTTTTGTCCTGCCATGTGCAGAGAGGGACCATGGCCAGTAGTGTCACTGTGGAGGCTCGTACCCCACTAGCTTTGGTTGGACATTAGGAAGAATTTCTTCACAGAAAGGGCGATTAGACATTGGAACAGGCTGCCCAGGGAGGTGGTGTTCACCATCCCTGGAGCTGTTTAAGCAAAGATTGGACGTGGCACTCGGTGCCATGGTCTAGTTGGCACGGTGTTGTTCGGTCACAGGCTGGACTCGATGATCTCGGAGGTCTTTTCCAACCTAACTGATTCTGTGATTCTAGTTTTCCCTTTCTCACAACTATATTAAAATATTTCCTGTAAATTTTCTGAATTAAAGCATCAAGAGCCATCACTCCCAAACATTCCTCGAGTGTAAGCGCGCCAGAAGTAATGAACTGCCCTTTGACAAAGAGCTAATGCATTTTGAAGCAGAAAATTTAGCACCCTTAAAGTAAGTTAGCATAAGTTAGTGAGGAGATGCAAGCTTACACCCGAAGTGTTAAAACCCGTGCCTGGCAGTCTGTGGTTCCCACATGCCACGCTGAAACTACAACAGCTTTTTCTGTCATGCAGTGCCAGCAGCCATAGGTGGTGGGTTTAATAAGGCATTTAAGGAAACTTGGATTTAGTTAGTAAAAATCCTCTCAGGAAAAGCTTTTTTTTTCCCCCATGAAAAACTGACAAAGAATATATGAAAGGGGGAAAAAAAAATGATACGACTAGGGTGGGATTAATTGAAACCTCTGTATTTTCAATAGCTGGGAGGGTTTTGTTTCAGGTTTTCCAACATGGATTCTGAATTTTGTCTAGAGATACATTTATAGGAGTCATTAAGAGGTTTTACATTTAGAATCCAAAGAAGGGAGAGTCACAATCCCACAGTAAATTAGCTAGGGTTTAATCAGATCTAAAACTCTATTTTCCTGCTGGAAAGATTTGGTGTCATTAGGAGGTAGCACGCAAAAGCAATAAAATGTGTAGGGTCGGGGGAAGTGGCCTCTCAGGAGGTCTGTGTGTGCTGTCTCCTCTCCTTCCACAGCAGACTTCTCCACTTGAACCGCTAATAAAATCTCCTCGCATCAGGATGAGGTTTCTGAATTTGTATTTTGTATACATCGCTGTGTTCTTTCTGATTCATTTAGCCTCATCAACAACAATAAAGATACTGAATCAGAACAAGCTGGCAATTTTGTTGATGAAACATGGGGGAGAGCGGACTCCAGCTGGCTCTTCAGCAGAGACGTTGGCCAGTTGACAGGAATAAAAGCTGCAAGAAACCTGACACAGAAAGCACACGTGGTGAGAGGAGACAGACAGCAGAGGCAGGCAGGTAGGCAGGCACTGCACAGCACCTGTCTGCTGGTTTTGAGTCCCAGACAGTGTCTTCCCTCCCCTGAACTGGCTCTGAGTTCACCATTTCATGCCAGCTTATCCCCCCTCCTTTCAAAGGCTTCCAACGCTCCTCGCAGGGGGCAGACATATGCAGTCCCAGGCTGCCATTTTAGGCTTTTCTGCTCACTTTGTGTTCTCTGTCTGTCTCTGAAAGGTTGAGGACAACCTGAGAGTTACAAAGTCATAGAATATCTCAAGTCGGAAGGGACCCATAAGGATAATGGAGTCCAATTCCGTGCTCCTCGCAGGGCTAGCTAAAACTAAACCGTGTGACTAAGAGCATTGTCCAGATACTCTTTGAACTCTGACTTGCTTCTGTGACCACTTCCTTGATGAACCTGTTTCACTGACCAACCACCCCCACAGTGAATCACTTTTTCCTGATATCTAACCTGAACTTTCCTTGACACAACTTCATTCTTTCCTGAACTTCTATGACTGGTCACCAGAGAGAGCAGATCAGCACCTCCCCTTCCATTTAAGGGAAGCTGTAGATTGCTCTTTGTAAGTCTTGTACCTTTTACCATCCTGGTCTCTCTCTGGTGCTTTGGCCACTTCTTCTAAGACAGTAAATACACAGGGAAGGGAGGCAACAAGTTAATGAGTGGCTGCATGGTTACACTCCCAAAATACAGCTGTTGAAGGCACCTGCCTCTCAGATCACTGCTAAACATTACAATGGAGAATGTCCATGAGCTGTCTCCATCCCACCGCCTCAGGCCCAGCTTCAATTTGATGGCAGCATTTTGTAATTCTCCCTCTTTGGTGCTGTGCACACTGTGGAGCTCACACAGGTTCATTTACCCTCTCCCAGACTCATAGGCATGTCCAGAGAGGGCCCAGCATGAGCAGGGCTTGTGCAGGTGCACGGCTGCAGGGTGGCCCTGTCACCCACATGTCAGGACATACGACAGTGCGCTGCCTTGTACAGGGACAAGGCCCCAGTGTGAGGCTGCTCCTGAGCAGAAGGACCCGTTCCCCAGCTGCTGCACAGCTCCAGGAGCTTGGCAGATGCATCTGCCAAGAACTAAAGAGCCAGAGTGCCGTGGCATCCCTGTCTCCTTGATAAATCCGTGTTCAGAGCCACACCACAAAGGGTGTGTTTTCTGTAGCTCAGTGTGTTTTCTTACAAGTCCAGCGAAGTCGCTCAGCCTAAAAGTTTTGCAGAGATTGTCCTGCTAAATGCTCACAAAGTAACTTAGTAGATCTGAAATGATTACCAGTGTAATTCCCTTTTTTTCAGGAAAAGCCATTCATGAGCACAAATCATTATTACCAGTATATGTCACAGAACCAGAGCCGTATTTCCTCCAGGTATCCCCGATGTCTTCAGAAGTATGACTTCAGAATAAAGATTCTCTGAAGACTTTAGCTTCCAGTTAAGTCTAGTTCCAGCAACAGCCCTGCCTTACTCCTCATGGCAAATTGAAGCAAATTAAAGAAAAATATCCCTATCCCAACTGTGCTCAGTGTTGTACAAGGCTTAGTACAAACTGAGCTAAAATACTCCAAAACTTAAATCAGCTTTGCAATCCAATCCAATCCTTGGGAGGGTGATAGCCTGCCATGCAATTCCTTACCTTCGTACTGGGTTATCTTACTAGGAGCAAACAGGAATCTGATGTGTAGCAAAGTAAGACACTCTTTGCTGCAATACCTGTGCATTATGTGCCAAACAGTTTTTACTTGGCAGGGGGGGAAACTATCTGTATGTCAGCAAAGTATTTGCTTTTGGTTTTAATTGTTCACCTATAAATTATTTGATACACTCTTCTGAACTTGGAAGTGCATAATGTTTCTCTTAAATAGATCCTATTGTCTCTTGCAAAAACTACTGACAAACACGAATCCTTTCAACACCAAAGAATTAGCAAACTAACACTTTCCAGCTGCAAAGTGCTTTCCTTTCCTGCATATTTCATCCAGAAACAGAGACATGTCTCCAAACTGAGCTTTACTTTGTTCCTCTTTTCCAGCATTACAAAATTTTCTAACCAACATTTTGTTTCAGGATGCCCAGCACATGACACTTGGCCTTGTTGGACATCCATAACTCTCCATGGAGGCTCTGGAATCAGCAAGTATCCAGTTCTTCTGACTCACAGTGTCCAAAAGGGCACCTAAGAATCAAAGTCCATTTTTAAATTAACAAATGAGGCTTCTCAACACTCAAGTAGACAGGTGAAAAAATCTATTTTATAGAAACAGAAACTCCAGCCCAGAGAAAACCATTCATCTTTTCAAAGATTGTCAGCCATTACTAGACACACATATGTAAGGATTTTTAAAAACTGAATTCGATATCAAAGGCACATGTTCTGCGTAAATGTCAGACATTTTTACTCATTTTTCTACTAGAGTTCTGTGATTAAAATAAACATTTACAGCATGAGATTTTTTTTTCCCTGCCTTTGAATACTTTTTGGATCTGAATCTTGGTTTTGGGAGATCTGTCTTTAAAGTAGAAATCTGGGAATATGGGTCAAATGTGGCTTTTAAGGCTTGTTCATATTTTAATTGCATGGTTGCAGACTTAACAGGAGATAATTCTTCCCTTCTTGAAATTCAAGACATCGAAAGGTTAATTCAGTCTTCTCAGTTCCATTTCCTTCCGTCTGTTCCCCTTCCCACACTTCCCCCCCCATCTGTAGACAGCTGAGTTATTTGAATTTTATGCAAGCTTGTATTCATCCAAAGGGAAAAATCACTCAGTGTCTGCACCAGGCAAGCAAAAATTGCAATATTGCACACTTGCATTTTTTTAATTCCTATTTGCTTTTCTCTGCATTCACCAGCCCGGGCTCTGGATGTACAAACTCATGCCCTAAAGATAGTCCCCACTTAAAAGTTAACTTGAATTAAAGCTTGAATGTCCCCATCCCTTTGGAATTCCCATTCTTTGCACTCCCATGGATCTGTACTCCGGCTGCTGTGGTGCTTTTACCTTGGGTTGAGGAGAGGCCACAGTTCACGTTAGCACAATTTGTCTGCTGCCAACACAATCACTCCTCTGCTGCTCCCATGTTATTTCATGGTGTGGCCACTCACACTCAAGGTACACTAACACCAGAGGAATCACTTTGACAGAGCTCAGGTTAACTCTGTCATGAAGACATGGCTTTAATCTGACTGATTTTAGCACTTTATATGTATTTGCTAGGGAAAAAAAGCCATAAAACCAGTAATTGAAAACAGTCAAGTTTTGAAGAGAAAGATTTTCACTTCAGATGCCAGGAGAGAAAAATAGTCTCATCTTTTTTATTTATTTATTTATTTTTTACATTTAAAAAAAGATAAACAGCATTTAACACAACATACTTGCAGCTTTCATTTGAGCAGGCAGAAGTTAACAGATGTGGAACTTACTGATTACCACTTTCTGACACAATTGTTGACCCTGTACACTGTATGGAATACCCGTGTGTTTGGCTTAACAAGCTTATAAAACTGGAAAATGATTTTTGGAAAAGACGATGTAGAAATGCAAGTATTTTGCTCTGTGAATTGCTCACAGTAATCAGCTAGAAAAGATACTTGGCTGCTTAGTCTGTTCCTCTGCTTCAGCAGCCTCATTCCCTTAAGCAGCTGGAAAACTTCAGGGTTTATCTTCTTCTCCCCAAAACATAAACCCACTTAAGCTACCAGGTGCCAGGCTGTTGAAAATGGAATGATTTGGCAACACAAAGAGAAGTGCTGGTCAGGCACCCATCAAAACTACACCCACAGTCCTGTGTCCCAGGAGTCAACACCACAGCTCCATATCTACCCCAGCACAACACAGATTGTAACAGCAGACCCACTGGTTGTCCTTCTTCCTCTGGACAAAAGGAAAATCTGAAGGTAATATAAAGTTAGTAGATCTCTGGATTGTATTATCTTTGATTATCTTCTCTTGGATTATGTTGGTTGTCTATTTGCTGCACAATTTGAACTTCATAAGGAAGGGTGATGTTCCTCCTGTCTAAAGCAAAGAGAGTGAGAATTCCAAGAGTGGATTGTTCCATTCCAGAGCAGCCAGCTACACTGAGAAGAGCCATCATGTGTTTGAGCACATCCTAGACTTCCCCGTCTTACTACTTCCCTAAAAGCTGCTGCTTGCAAGAGATGCTTCTGTCCAGAGACAGGGAGAAAAAAATGACTGTTAGTAAAGACTCAAAGTCATGCTAAAGTTGTGTTTCTAGACCAGCATTCATCACAAACTGTCATGTGCTTGATAGCATTAACTAATGTGACTAAGACATCACATGCTTCTTTCCCCACCCTGTCTTTGGGAGAGAACCATGTGCACGGACATTTTGTATTAATTCTTTTTTTCCTTTAACAATGCACACATGGGTCACCACATTTTGCTAGAAAAGGCCAGGCCAGAGCAAAGTAGTTTATGCTGGAAGACACACTTTTGGGTCAGTTCTCGAGAAAGCTCTGTTGCAAGAACCTCCATCTGGTTAAACTTTTAAAAAGTCATTCCCATACCAAGTTTTATAATATCAAAAAAAAAGGGAGAGAGGAAATTTCTACTCCCACTAGCTTATGTTTTCTCTTCTTGCTCTTTGCTGCAATGGGACTCCCAGTATAGACTGTTTGATATCCTGAGCTATTCAGAAAACACAGGGTTAGAAAAAATAGCCCAAGGAGAAGGACTATCTACAACTGCCTCTCCTCCCCCCTCATCTTCTCTATGTACCTACCCTGAAGGTACAGTGGTCTTGATAAGGAAAATGAAACACCTTAGGTAATGATAAAACATACAGTGTAAGACAAGTATCGAGTATTTACTCACTAACAGTGCAGCCTTAGAGCAGAAAGTCTGCCAAAGAGGGATCAGTGCCTTCCTTACACCCCCGGGATTCATTGTCTCTTAGCCTGGGAACCTGTCTCCGTTCCCAAACATGGATATTTTTTTTGGCAGCAAGACGGAACAAAAGGCACAAAGAGAACTAAGAAAACCCTTTCAGTGGAGCTGTAGTCTTTTTTTTTTTTTTTTCCTGTTCCCCTGAGGACGGGAAACCTTCTAAGGACAGCTTATAGCACACGCAATCCTGCTACCTGCCTGGGAGGTGCTCAGTGCTCACAGGGACCTGAAGGAATTAGGCCACGTGCAGATTCCAGCCCGGCTTTTGACCTTGAAAAATTAATCCCCTACCTTTAGCACCAAAAATACCACAACATTTTGGAAATGAAATCACTGTTATATTGGACTGGGTGTGTTATTTCGAGACAGCACTGATGTGATTATAAAATCAGTTGTGTCAGCTTATTGGCTCAGCTACAGACACTGATCTGCTCGAGCGTCTGTTCCTCCCGCCGGCTGCTCGTTGGGGTGCTTTGTCCCTCCTCAGCTCCCTGTGGAAATGGATACGAACTGATTCCCACTGTTGTACCAAGGAGAAAGAAACCCCCTCTTTCTGGCAGTTGCCCATCTCGTCTCCATGAAACTTGGCATTTCCAGAGCACCTCTTGTGCCAAACATGAGCACAGCATCCCCCAGCCCGTGAAAGGCTACAGCCCTCATGTATATAATATATACATTGATGTCCCTCCAGCCCCAGCCCCACGTGGACTGGGCACACTGCTTCCAAAGGACAGCAGTCAAGGGAAAAGGCCAAGTGGCAGCAGGCTCCAAAAGTCCCAGCCTCACTCCTCAGACTTTGCACTCGAGCTCCTTTTAAACGTTTCCTCTCACCTATTACCAAATCCTGGTAGCAAGTGTTTGTTTTCCCCGGTTTCTCTGTGGGTGTCTGACAGACACTCAGTGCCTTGTGCTGCCAGGCATGGTTTGATGCTGTCAATGGCAGGTGACTCACTGGTATCAGAGGTGTCAGTTTGACTCAGCCCTTCATCTTTTGGCAGCAGATTGAAATAAAATGCAATTTCCATTGTATGAGGCAGCTTTTCAGGCACAGCCATACCAGTGTAGCTTTACATGCTTTATGTGTAGAGCATGTGTAAAGATCTCATAGTTTGCATGCTCCACTGGCTTCCTGGTTTTTCACATTTATGTGTGCTGGATCATTCTACTGCCTCTGTGCTCCTCAAAGAAATTGAGATTTATTGCAACCACAGTCATCCCAAGGCCAGGGAAATGCCATGTTCCCCCTACTGACAGTGGTGACTCCAAAATCCTGCCATTAAAAACCTGACAAATAACTGCTTTGCTGCTCATATAGCAAGAACATTTCCATTCCCAGTGAAAGGAAAAGGCATCTGAGTACTATATTACCTACCCATCTTTAGCCCTCCTGTGATCAGCCTCAATGCAGTATGCAGTGCCCTCAGGCCAAATTCCAAACTTTCCGTATGTAAACTGCATCCAGCTGCCTGTGCTGCACAGAGTATATAAACATGAGGTTTGAATCCCACATGAGCTGTTTGACCACAGGACCGAACTTAAAAGCTACAGAAACTTGACAGGCACTTTCTGCAGTGGTCAAGATGTTTGTTGCAGAGATGAGTATCTCCTGATTTCAACAGAGTGAGAACATGTAATTTCTCATCATTATGTTGTTTGGCTTAACACTGTTGCACCTTCCTCACAAACCCAACCCAATATCAATTAAGAACCTGGTCATCTTCAGCCTAAAACCCCAAACAATGTATCCCAAACTGTTTTTAATACTAGCTCT
Organism: Lepidothrix coronata; assembly: GCF_001604755.1. Classification (NCBI taxonomy): domain Eukaryota; kingdom Metazoa; phylum Chordata; class Aves; order Passeriformes; family Pipridae; genus Lepidothrix; species Lepidothrix coronata. Next base: position 1,701,156 of record NW_016690324.1, on the reverse strand, counting down.
TCCAATAAATTGGGCAAATAAAGTGGTGGTGGTGAAAACAAGCGTGCTCACCCTGTCTTAACATGTTTGGAAGAGCCTGAGCTCTGCTGTGGATCCTGGGGCTAAGCCCATGACAGGACACAGAAAGCCAGAAGTGAGATTCTTCTACTTTGCTGTAACATTTTGTTTGCTTCCTGCAACTCCGAGAACTTGTGCCAGTCTAAAAGTTTAAGAGGTTTTGCCCTTGTGGTCTCTCTTCATAATCAGAATTATATTTGTTATTTGTAAAAATGGACAAACATTAAAAACACTGAAACTCTTGAACTGCCTCGATTGATGAATCACTCAGATTATGTTTTAAAGTCTTTTCTGATCTTTTAAATCTCATGTCCAGCCTAACAAGAGGTTAATGCTTTCTCTTCATACAGACACCAAGACTGTTCAGTGCCAAATCTCAGCTACAGCTTCCACCAATATTCACCCAGTATCCGCCTTCCTGCTTGTTCCCAGGGTCTTTCAGTCAAGAACACAGCTTTCAATTTGTGACAACTGGTTGGATATATGGGATGGAAGCAAAGGAATGGAGTCCTAACATTAAATATGGTGCACACACACAGTGATTTTGTGGGGACAGTCAGTGCAGATGCAGTAACTGGCTGGTAACCAAGCCAGTCTGCAGAAATCATTTGAGTTGGGAAAGACCTCTAAGACCATCTAGCCCAACCACAGACCTGTTCATTATTTTAATTTAAACAAAGAAGAGATCCTTGAGACACATTTAAACACATTAAAACTATTTTCTCCATGCACATATATCAGACTCAAACCCACTCTACCCAAGCCTGTTATGCCAACAGGAAGATCCACAGACACCTCTGTCTCCCTGAGCCCATTGTCCAGGCTGCCTTACAGTCACTAGAGGGAACCAGGTACTCCTAGGGCTCAATTAATTTTATCCCAACTTACTTGCCTCCCTTTTGGCTTATCATGGAGTCTAGACAGATAATTCAGATGGAGACATCCAAAGGCACCCGAGAGGAAACCCCACACCAGGATCCAGGAGGCTGCACACAGCCCTTCCCTTCCTTTCCCTTGGAAAGTGATTCCCCAAGTGGTTTTGTGCTGGGTAGCTGGAGCCACATCAGGGCCCCAGGGATGTCACAGCCCCAGGGATGTCCCAGTCCCAGGGATGTCCCAGTCCCAGGGATGTCCCAGCCCTCGAGAGCAGCAGCACTGGGCAGTGGCCACAGGCCGTGCCCACATCTAATACCCAGCATGGCTTGCAGACACAGACAAGGGCTAACAGCCATTTTAGAGGGATTTTCTTAATCACATCACTTGGCACCTACACAATTCTCCCTTTGCTGCAGCTCAAGAGGTTCCCCGGAAGCAATTCCAGTGTGATCCACACCATTGGCACAGGTGGAGAACAGGGAATGGTCACACAAGCCAACATGGCTTTTTGCACAGTGAAGGCAGGAAGGCTGGCTGTGGGCAGCTGCCTGGTGGAGTGTGCAGAGCTACAAAAACGGGAGTGAATGGAAGATCCATTGTCCATCCTTTCAGGACACGTTCCTGGTGTGGTGCTCAGGCCGTGCTAATCTCAGATCTGGCCCTTGATCCTGGCAATGGTACCACGGCTCTGCTTAGAGCCCTCCCCAGCCCCAAGCTCCTGTGAGCTTAGGCAGGTAGGGATGAACCCCAGGCATGTTGCTGAATGCACCTAAAATCTCCCCAGAAACCAACCTGGCAGCAGCAGCAGCCCCCCAGGCTCACCTTTGCTCCAAACCTCAGCGTTGGAAAAGGACGGGAAGCGGAACTTCAACATGATTGCCACGGCAAACGAGGAGAAAAATAAAATAAAAAAAAAGAATCAAGATGTATTTTGGCAGTTTTCCATGCCAGTTTTCCCATTTCCCTCCCTCATGTACTTTCTGCAGGAGCAATCTGTCCTTTCCCTAAACGCTGAGCAATCCCAGCACTAAACTAATCAATATTAATAGCGATGGGCTTGGGAGGGGGGAGGAGGGGAGAGGAGAGGAGGGATTACCCTGACCTTTTTCAACTCACACTGCCTCAGACGGCCACCAAGCAGCTGAGGAGAGAGCAGCCAGACGGTAATGCCATGTGGTTTTAGTAGCTTTTCATTTTTTTTTTTCATTTTTGGTTTTTTTTTTTTCCTTGTGAATATTTACTTCTGTTGTCTCAGTGCAGAGAGCAATGAAATCCGATTTTCTGCAGGAAGGAAAAAAATATAATTATACCAGCCATCTCCGGGCCAAGCCTCGCCTTGACGGGAAACTCTACTGAAATGAAGGGAATAACGCCCAGGCTGGATTTTAACTTGAATTTCTTATTAAAAAATGAATTGGATTAGGGAAGTTTTGACAGGTGAAGGGTTGAATGCTGGCATGCTTTGTGGATTTCTCTTTATTATAATAGGGTATAATCAAACCCATTGAGCTGTGAGTGGGATATGGAGCGAGAGCAAACAAAGGGCTGAGGGAACCAGTCCTCTATTGTTACGCTGAAGTGTCCACAGCAGCTCAGGGGGTGGATGTGCTCAGGACAGGGGGCTCAGAATTTAAGACAAATCCTATTAATTAAAAGAAAATCATAACTGAAGCTCTTTGTTCCTGTTGGATTTGGGGTTTACTGTAGATTTTCTGGTTAGCAGCGTTTCTTAAAATAGAGGTTTACGTCAGGAGGCACCGTGGATTACTGGCAATTAATGCATTGTCTCTTCAATACTGAATATTCTTGTTGCCATGTGCAAAATAGGATTTTTAGTAATTTCATCTGAGAAATCTAGAGAAAATTCTATTTATGCCTTTCCTCTTTTGCTCTGAAAGAGCCAAGCCTTGGGGGAAAGGTCCCAGGTCGAGGTGTTAGATTTGTGGGGTTTTTTTGAATAAACATTTCCATGGTCTTTTCACATTTTTTTCTTTCAAGGAGAAAATGCTTTGCAGATGGCTGATATCACAGCACTAGCTAATGAAGCCATGGGTGTGTTTTCCCTTTCTTTGTCAGGACCCATCATGTCCGACAAACCAGATTTTGCAGAAATTGAAACGTTTGACAAGACCAAGCTGAAGAAGACAGAAACCAGAGAGAAAAATCCCTTGCCCACTAAAGAGAGTAAGTGATTCTGAGGCTATTTGAACTGTGAGTAGCAAGGACACAATCTGTGTTGCAGTTCATATGCAAAATGAATACTAATCATGGGATTACAGGCTCAAACTCATCCCTGATTTTAAGTGGGGATAATACTAAGACTCGTAGTCTATGCTGGGCTTCCAAGGATGCCAGTAATTATAACCAATGGTGCATTTTGTTTGAAAAACCCTTTCTCATGGGATTGCTCTTGCTTCTGCTAAAAGCAAGACCAGTGTCCCCACTGGGTGCTGGTAACAGGATCAATCTGTTTGTAATTACCATGTTACCAGCCTCTCTGGAGGCACAGGGGGACCCTTGCCCATCCCTGGCAGCCTCCCCAGAGCGTGCCTGGGCTCTGGATTTAATGTGTTAGCAGGCAGATGAGCTGCTGCCTCCCACTGGTACCTGCTGCCAGCCCTGGCCAGGAGACCTCCAGACACCTTCTCTGGGAATAAGTGTGCAAGAAAACCCCATTATCATCCTCATCTAATAGGAAATCTTCTTTAGCAAAGCACCCCTGAGCTTTACTCGTGCAGGGTCTTCTCCCCTACAGGCACTGTGCACAGACAGCCAGGTGAGGCTGGGATTCACTTCTACTTCAGGTGTGAAAGAGCATTTGGACCAGATTTTGTGGGCAGCTTCCTTCAGAAGAGCATTGCTAACCCCTCTGGATATCTGTGCTGATAGCCATGGAGATGCACTGTCCCTTGGCATGATACCTGTTTTTTCCCCCGTTTCATTATCCTTACCAGTGCTAAAGCTATAAATACAAAAGGAGGTTTGCACATCAGGAACTGCCCCCTCCTAGCTAGGCACACATGGGAAGGAGTTGGCATTTCCAGGGTGACCAAAAAAAACAAGTGCGGATTTAACCATTCCCTGGCTTTAAAAAAGACTGTAGGAATCTGTACCTTGTAGAACCACTATCACAGAGTTACAGAATGATTTGGGTTAGAGGGAACCTTAAAGATCATCCATTTCCAACCCCCCTGCCATGGGCAGGGACACCTTCCACTATCCCAGGTTGCTCCAACCCTGTCCAGTTTGGCCTTGGATACTTCCAGGAATGGGGCAGCCACAGCTTTTCTGGGCAACCTGTGCCAGGGCCTCACCACCCTCACGGGGAACAATTTCTCCCTAATATCCCATCTAACTCTGCCTCTGCCAGTGTGAAGCCATTCCCCCTTGTCTTGCCACTCCATCCCTTGTCCAAAGTCCCTCTCCAGCTCTCCTGGAGCCCCTTTACGCACTGGAAGGGGTTCTGAGGTCTCCCTTGAGCCTTCTCTTTTCCAGGATGAACACCCCCAACTCTCTCAGCCTGTCTCCATAGGAAAGCAAAGTCTATAAACAGTAATGTTTATTGATGGTGTTTTTGTTTCCTCTGTTTTCCTGCCAGCTATTGAACAGGAAAAGCAAAGCGAAAGTACAGCCTGAGTGTAAAGTTCAAGATGTGACTGCTGCTTCTTCAGTGGGGTTTTGGCTTCTGAGTTGGGTTGCTGTTTTGTTTCGTCCCCCCAGCCCTTGTTTGTTTCCCATTTGTTTAAGGAAGCATTTGTTCATTTAATGTTCCCTGGAGAAGTTTGTTTTGTGTTTGTTGAAGAAGATACTATGTGTTTGTATTCTTAAAACTGTAATTCCAAGTTCTGTATCGACCCCATTACTTGCCAAAAAAAGCAATTTGCATAGAAATTGTTTTCCTAAGCCTCACAATAAACAGGTTTCTTCTGATCAGCTGTCTTTGAGCCTTGCAGCAATGGGGTTTAAACTCCAACTCTTCCTAGCATCCTTCCCACTTTGTTTCCATTTCCATGGTTACTCAGGAATATGGTCAGATGGGGAAGGGTTACCCCAGACACCCACAGGTTCCTGGGCTGGCACACAGCCCCTCTCCATCAGCACATTCATCTGTATCCTGCAGAATCCTGGAGCCCCAGGTGGCACCAACCCCCAGGAACCCCCCAGATACCTTCACAGCAGCCTGGAGACTTCAATCCCATTCCCTGTGTCACTCAAATGAGTGTTTCATGGGAACCCTGAGGGACAAACTGTGTATGCTGGCAGCTCCTGTGCTTTTAAACCCTCAGCTTGGCAGCAGGCATGAGTAAGATGTGGAATTAATGGCCTGCTTCAGTCCTGTCCAACATTAGGTTAGAGGTCTCAGATACAAGTACTCACTTAGAAATTCCATGAAAAATTGATGGTTGGGCTCAGGAAATACTCAAATTAGCATCCCAGATGGAAAAAGGGCCGCAGCACACCCTCCACAGATTTTTTTTTTTCTCTTTAACTTGCCAAGATCCAGTAAACCTTGGGGCAACTGCAGCACACACAGCCCTTGGCCCATGTCATACCAAGCAATACAAGAATGAGGGAAGGTGGGAGAAGCAAAGAAAATTTCGTATTGCACTGATTTTCTGGGATGAGATAGAGACCTTCAGCAGCACAAGGGCCTAGGACACAAACCTTCAAAGCAAGCAAGGACTCCCTAAATCTTCATTAGTGGTGGTGCAACAACATCCTCACTGGTCTGCAGAGGACTTGGCAAAAATAGATTCTGGTACCAGCTCAGGGGACTCCCAATTACATGGTATCACAACACTTCTGGAATTAATTTCCAGTCTTATTAGAAAAACAAGTGCTTATCCTGGGCAGATAAACTGCTCTCCCTGGAGCTCAGGCATGGTCCTGCTTGTGCTGTGAAATGAGAACAGCTCTGTGTACTTGAGCAGGGTTACTCTGGGCTTGCACCTGCCTGAGCTGAGGCAGAAAGCAGCTTTACAGGCTTCAGAACACAGAGCTGAAAGGTTGGGGTGGTGTTCAGAAAGCTTTCGTTTACTTAAGGGTTGTTTGACACTTGACACTGAACGAGAATAGTCAGGACTGCAATTAAACAGCACCAGGAGCCACAGGAGTGACCTTTGGTGGCAACAGAAGGTAACCAGAGGTGAGCAGGAGACCAAGGGAAAACACCCAGCACACAGGGCTAGTGATCTCAGTCAGAGCTCCATTAATGTCAGTGGTGTCCAAAGGACTGAGGCTGCTGTTTCAATCCCCTTTCATCAGTTCAACATTGCTGAGGTTTTCTTTTCATGACCAAGCATTTTTGTACATTCTCCTTTGAGGACCTCGTTGCCTTGCCTCCTGACTCAAAGGGGTGGTTTTTTTAAGGTCAGCTAGGTTTATTAATACTATTTTTTTATTTAAAAGGTGAGGAACATGAGTAGTTGGGCAACAAAGAAAATAGGGTTATTTTCTTTGTGACCCATGCCCTCCCCTCACACCTGCACACTTCAGGGTCAAAGAGCCTTTGACATTATTTAAATACTTGCTTTGATTACTTGCTTCATGGAGGAAGAGTTCAGAGATAGCACTTGGAGAAACACCACCTATGGAAATCTGTGGAGTTCATTCTGCTCAACCAGATCCACCCAACCCGTTACTTTTCCACAGGGTGATTTTTAAGCACCATTTTGCACCCAGCAATGAGCCCATAGACCAGACTTTCTCCTTGGTTTTGCCAGGAGACAGTGTTTTGTTCCACGTGACCATCTCCCTCCTTCTCTGCCAGCTCAGAGCATCTGCCAACTCACTCAGCACAACGTGCTGTAAATCACCAAAAACCTCTTTGGCAACACTGAACCAGTGGCCGTGTCTCTGCCCCCGAGTTCTCCCAGAAACCAAAGGTCTGGGCTGTGTCCTCAGCCTGCACTTTTTGGGCAGAAGGGAAGGAAGGTCTGGCCAAAGCAACAAAACAAGAGAGACACTCTCCTCTTGTGTTTGCAGGGATACAAAGGATTAGGAGCACTGCTCTAGGGAGTGATGCAAGAGACACCAGGTTTGTCCAAGCACTTGGCTCAGGGCTCCTGGTGCTGCTGCAGGGCTCTGTCTGCCCCCATGAAGCCTCCTCCCAGTTCAGCTGTTTGCATTTAAGGCCTGTCACCGTAAAGCAAACATCTCAGTGCTGTTATCCACGTCTCACCACGCTGAAAAGGCTGAGAAGAACTTTTATCTCAAGTTCCCCGCCCCTGGACCTGACTACGAGAGCTGCCGAGCTGCAGCAGAGCACGCAGCACCTGCACACCAGGAAAAATTCCTCAAGGCTAAAGGCCAGATCTTCCCACCTTTCTCCTTCCTGACCGAGGTGGAGCATGGCTTCATGGCAGGGCTTGGAGACCGCTTCTTTCACAGTCAGCAGTTAAAAGAGGCTTAAAGTTAAAAACACATAGCTGCAGTACCCTGATTTGAGAAACATCCCTTTCTGCTGCTGTGTGAGACCACTTCAGCCCAGGATCTGGATCAGGAAATTAAAATTTGTCAAGAGCAGGGATGGGTTTGGCTCCCTGTTATCTAAATCAAAGAGCATTACAGCCCTTATCAGCGGGGCAAGCTGGGGACACAGACCAGGAAACCGCTCATCTCTTCAGGCCGGGACAGTGAATTTTCATCCTTCCAGTCATTACACTAAGGAAATATTTGTTCCTGCCATTGGAAGGGAGCTACAAGCCAAGTCAAACCAAACACCTTACCCACACCTAGGAAACACCTTCTGGGTGTAAATCTGACCTTCACCCCTGGAAGAGCATCCTCCAGCGCCGAGGCTCTGCAACAGCCACCCCTTCCTCAGCTTCAGGACTGATGGGCAGCTGAGCTGGAGACAAAGTCATCAGCAAACAGAATCAGCACCAGGTGGGAAACTTAAATATTTCTGCCAGTTAGCAGTAGCCCCTTTGCTGTTATGTAAGGGTACATAACGAGGTGTTACCTTGCAACTCCTCCAAAGGAAAAATGCCTTCCATGCTCATGCAGTTACAGCCAAAAAATCGTTATATTCAGATAAACATTGTGTGCAGACAAACACCCACTTTCTTGGCATCACCATGAAGCCAGTCTTGCCCCCTGGATCCCAGGGACAGGGCCAGCCCTCTCAGGATCCTGGCCAAGTCCACCTGACCCTGTGACTCACCTCTAATTGCACAGTCACAGCAAGCCCTGACTGAGCAGAGGAGATCTGCATTCCTGTCATTGTTGTACAGAAGTTAGTTGATTTAATAAATCTCATTAGGCAGGCATTTGATAGCAGTGAAAGCCAGGAAGGAGAAACTCTAAGCCTGGCTCTCCTGGGAAAAGGACATGTGTGTGTTCCACCTCACTTGGAGCCCAGCTAAAAGCCCCTGGAGATCCTGCCCAGCTCCAGCCCCAGCTCAGATACCACAGCCAAGTCTCAAAGCACATGTGGGGTTTTTTTTCAAATATATCTGGGGGTTCTCTCTTATTTGGGCCATTAGCCCCATGGTTGCCGAGCCACGTCACAGCAAGTCTTTAGGCCCAGCTCTGCAGCAATGAGGACAATCAGCCTTGGCCAGTGGCTTGGTCACCACAACAGAAGCTGGGATAGCTGAGAGGCCAAGGCTGGAGAAGCCTTTGCTTGGGGAGAACACCTCTGTGTGGTGGTTCTGCCATCAGTGCTGCTCCTGACACAGCAGAGACCTCTCCTGCTAACAGAGGATCAGGGAAAGATGTGAGGGAACGAGGACACTGGCACAAGCTCTGTGGGATCGGGGGTCTGAACTGCAGGGCGTGGGAAGGAGGTCAGGGGCTGGGAGAGCAGCCAGGGAGGTGCCCACGGCGGCACAAACTCGAGGCAGAAGAAGCCAGGGCAGCTCTCGTGCCTCTGCCTGGCTCGCCCCTTGTTTTTCCAAAAACACAGGGTGAAAACAATAGCCTTTTCAACAGCCCTAACCTTCTGGTGCCAAGCTGGGGGAGCCTCCCACACGGTGCACGGGCAAACAGAGCTGCTGTGTCCTCCAGGAGCCCTGGCACAGGCAGCCAGCCCTGGCCACTCCACCTGCTCCCACCCAGCGTGTCCGTGGGTCCCTGGGAGCTCTGTCTGTCCCAGCCAGCGAGGTGTGTCCCACAGCAAAACCCGCTCAGCCTGGAGGGTGGGAGGCAGCAGGGGATGGCTGGGGCTGAGCCAGGGTATGTGGGAGCAGGTGGGTGCGTGTGCGGGGGCGTTTCTCCAGCTCAAACTGACAGCAGGGAGAGCTCTCGTTTTTGGTGTCTGTGCTGGGAAAGGCGGCTCCCTGTGCTTTCTGTCTTGTCAGGAGAGCTGGCTTGGGAAGGAACAGTTGCTGGGGATGGTTCAAGCACATCTTGTAAGCTGTGCTGACAACAGCTCCTGACAACTCCTACCACCAACTGCAAATCTCCCCAATGCTTCGTGTTTGCTTCAGGGCCCAGGTCCAGAATTCATTCAATCCATGGGGAATCAGTAAAAATGGAGATGGAGGGGGGAGCAAAAGGGGGTTTCTAGCTCTTGTCAGAGAGACACACGAAAATGAAGCCTTCTAGGGCTCCAGCAGTAGGCACTGAACAAAAAGAAGGAGAATTTTCAAAATAAAAAAAAAATCTCAGGAATTTTAAGCTGGTCTCATGAATTCAAAGGCCAACTCAATATCAAAATTTTTGGACTTGGCAAAGTTGCAACAACCAGGGAGGAAAAAAAATGATGTGTGACTCCAAGTGGGTGTTTTCAAACAGCATCTTGTTTGGGGAAAATAATCCTTCTTGTTCTGTTTTGTTTTCTCGTGATGCTGGAAATAATTCTCCTCCTCAGAGAAAAGAACTGGGGGGTTATTTTCCTATCAAATCACGGGAGCTCCCTCAGGTCACACCTGACCACGGCTGGTCCCCTCACCCCTGCTGGCACTGGGGGGAGTCACCACCTCGAAGTGTTAAAGAAACACATGTGCAGGTCCAAAACCACACCTTTCACTCAGCAATGAAGAAATCAGGCGTGAAGTGCCTTGGCTGAAGGTGTGTGCTTTTGGGGCCGAGCCCAAGGGCAGGGATGGAGGCAGCAGGGATGGAGGCAGCAGGGATGGAGGCAGCAGGGATGGAGGCAGCAGGGATGGAGGTAGCAGGGATGCCCCCAGGGCAGCAGCTTTGCTCCTGGGATCCTTCTCTCTGGGGAGCAGAAGTAGCAATAGCTGAGAGTGCTGCAATAGCTCCATAATGGCTTTATAATTGCTCCAGCCTCTCCACTGCTCCTCCTGACTTGTACTATTTTATTTTTGTCCTGTCCAGGCTCCTCTTTCAGTGGGACCTGGGTAACCCCCACCACCAGGCAGCCCTGGGGGGCACAGTGGGGCAGCATCTCTGCTTTAACACACCTCTGGCACTGTTTTATTATCATGCTGCTTTAACATGCCAAGTGCAATGCACGTGACCAGGGCTCCAGTTTAATTTTATTTCTCTTTTAATGTGTTTCACGAATACCCAGGGAACTGGAAATGTCAGGACACCAGCATGGCTGTATCAGCTGCAGGAATCTGCCTCCCTGCTCCCAACAGATAATTGAGGACCAATTTAAACTGGAGCTGCCTCAGTGTGAGCGCTGGCTCCTCACGGGGCTGAGCCTGCCTTCGTTCATTTTCTAGCTGTACAAAGGACCTATAAAGCTTTAACTTACATGCTTTTATAAACTTCATGTGTGAAGCATTCAGTGCTGCATGGCCAAGGTAGAAATAAAAGAGATTAACCCAAAATAGAACTCAGTATTCAGAATGGGCTACTGTATATAAATCCCAAAGCCACTCTCAGATGGCTGGGCCAGCCAAGCTGAGCAATGAGCATGGAAATTTCACCACGTTCCTGCAGTGGGATTGCTGTACAGTTTTTATCCCAGCTGACACTTGAGCTGCTCAGATGGGGGGACTCTGCAAGCCTGTCCCACCCCTCTGTGTCCACCCACCCGGCCTGACACTGTCACGGGGTGTGTGCGGGATGGGCTGGGCTGGGTGTGCGGTGCAGGGAGGTCCCACAGGGGGGAGCTTTGTCACCAGCCTGCGGGGACACTTCCCGGGACACTGCCCCGGGACATCACCGCGGGCATCGCCCTGCCAGGCACCCTCTGCTCCCCACGCTGTGCCTCTGGGCTCGGTCCCGGCACTCTGGCTTTGGCTCCATTTCCACCCGCTCAGAGTTAACGGATGTAAAATGTCCTGTTCATCCTAGACAGGGATGGGCAAAGCTCCCTCCAAAACCACCACAGCTCCAGTGTTCAGAGCTGATCTGGGAATCACCAAGGGACTATGATCAACAAAATCTGTTTATAAAGGGTGTCACTGGGGAAAATTCACCCCGTGAAGGGTCCTAATGGGTCTCTGTGACTGCAGGATGCTGATGAGCCAGACCCCTGACCCAGATCCCACCTTACACATTCCCATCAGGTCAACTTTACACTGAACAGTAAAGGCCTAAAACTGGTTTAGTAAAGTCAGGGACCTTGCCAAGAATTGTAATCTCACTCTGACCTCAGATAACACTTGAGATGTCTCCTCCCACCTGAAAGATGAATAAATGCATGGCACTGCCAGACTGATTAAAGCGATATATGAGCATGGCATCGATGCCCAGCTGCATTATGAAAAGGAAACATGCACCTCAACCCCTGTGAAAGACAGGCAAGGCAAGAGGAGCTTCCTTAGGGGGAAGCAGAGCAAAGTGCTGGAGGCCCAGTGGCACCACAGGTGGAACAAGCCCCGCAGCAGCACAGGCTCCCCACTGCCTTCGTGGGCAAAGCTGGTGCCAGAAGCAAGTTTTCTCCTCACTTTGTTTCTCCCAGCAAAACTCAAAGAACTTTTAAAGTTGCTCACAGCCCAGACTTCTGCAGAGGAAGCCTCAGCCTTCTGCACTCAGAATCACTTCTGTCCAAAGAAATAAACATGAGTTTTAAGAAAGTATTCGTAGCTCAAATCACCATTTTCCTCTGTGAGCCTCAAAACCTCCCACACTCAGTGTGCCATACACAGCCAGCAGCAACACACATATCATCCAGCCCAGAAATTAAGATATTTGGGCTTGTTCTGTTCCCTGTGACATGAAATGGGTGGGGGACAGGAAGGGTGACAGAACCACGGCTGCAAAGGGATAGTGCAAGGACCCATGCTGGGAAAGGACAGGGAGCACCACAGGAGCCAGGTAGTAATCAGTTAATTTAACTTGAGTTTGGCTGGGAATAATTAAGAAGGAGGTGATAATTTTCCTCTGTATCAAGTGCCCAATCTCTTCCTGGATAGGCTTTTACCTGGGAAGTGACACTTTGCCAGGACAGAGATCTGTCCCCACATGCAGATGCCCAGGCAGTCACTTCTCTGCTGCACTAACACCGTTTGCATGACACTTCCTTTAAAGGTGAGGAAAACAAAACACTTCTCCCTACCTTATAATGCTGCTGTGTAAACAGCCCTGTAGGTTTTGGGGGACACACCTAAAGGAGGCAGGTGAGGTGAGGCTGATCAGGTCACGGAGCTGCCTCTCCGGGGCCGACTGGGCAGCCAAATCCTCTCAAGAGCTTTCCCAAGAGAGAAGGGCACTGCTGCTCACAGGGTGAACATCTCTTCTCCAGCCATTGCCCCCCAGTCAATTGGGCTGGAGGGGTTCTGACCCATCTCTCAGCCCATCCTCCCCACCTGCTTCACTCCTGACACACCATGAGCCCACAGCCAGCTAAATCTAGCCCTTGAGCCCCTTGTCCTTTCTCTTGTTGATGAAATAAGTGTTTTTTCCTCCCTCATTTGCTCCACCTTCTCATTTCTATCCTAAACCCAACATCCTGTGCACCCAGAGAGCTCCCAAGAGCTCCACAATGCTACAGGGCCACTTCTATAACCCCCATCAGGACATTCCCAAATCATCTCGACAGCCTTTGTTGGGAAGCATCTATGTCCCTGCCCAGCTTGTGGCTGGAAAAATCAGAATTTTGATCTAAACCTTGATTTTTTTTTTCCTTCCTGAAACAAAAGGGTGTAAAGCCCAAACAGTGCACCTTACAGCCTCCTGTGGTCCTGCTTTCTGGCATCCCAATGGCTCTGTGTTCTATTCCAGGATGTGTTTCCCTCAGCAGCAGAGGCTCTTACCTTGGACTTGCTCACTCGTGGCCTCTGTGATGAAGTTCATTGCTCACCCCAGCACGCTGCACATGGGGTTGTGCTGGGAATCAGGATTACAAGTAAGATGGAAAACCTGGCTGCACTGGTACAGCTGAGGGGGACGAGGTGCTGCAGGGAGACAGGAACTCCACAGGGTAATTTTGTCACTGGGAAAGCACATCCCAAGCTGGTTCTGTTGGGTGGTTTAACCTTGTTTTCAGTGAATATCAGGCCACTTCTAACTGTGCCAACACAGGCATGAAGAGCACTAAGCCCGTGGGGTAGGTGTGGCACAACACCTGATTCCAGTTTCACCTCCATCCCCAATTACCATCCATTAATTAAAACATATTCGTTATACAGGCAAAACTCCCACCAGCATTGCCAAGTCCAGGGCTTGGGTCCTGCCAGTGCTTGCTCCCAGTGGGAACTGCCACAGCCCACAAGGGACTGTGCCACAGGAAGAACAATGGGGACATATTTTCCCCAACACAGGAATGTTGAGAAGGGTAAAAATAACAATTCCTGGGAGAGCTGGGTGTGCAGGAGGGCTGCCCCATGGCTGCTGTGCTCCATGGTGCAGTTCTGAGCAGCACAGGGACACATCCCCTGTGCTGTGCACAGACCCAGGGCACGGCATCACCCCCGGGGGCTCAGGGGCTTCCCGGGAAGACCGGGGTGGGAGAGCCCCATAAAACATCCTCCACCTCGCCAGCCAGGGGGTGGCTTTCTAATTACCCAGGTGGGTTTCTATTGTAAGGAGGGCAGCAATGCAGGATTTGACGCCAGGGCTCTGAATGTGTCACCTGCCCAGGGCAATTTAGCAAGTGGCCTGTGCTTTATGTTCCCGCTGTCCATAGCCACGGGGCTCGCTGCCCTGGCAAGCCAGGACCTCACCCCTGCGGGACCTGCTGCCCTGATAAACTGATTTATCTCATGTCTGCCTTCCCTTAAAACCCACACTGTGATGTGAAGAGGGTTCTGTGGGTGTGTGGGGCTGTATATACTGCTGCTGTTTCTTTACTCAGGACAGATACCAAAATACTTTAAGATTTTGATCATCCCATGAAAAGCACTGGCTGTTCAGTCACATAGCAAGAAAACAAGAAACAAAGCATCAGGATTTTGTCAGTAAAGCCAAGGGGCTCCAGCTGACATTCAGAACACTGCTTTTCCAAACAGCCTGTCCCTCAGCAGCACGTGGGGCCAACACAGGCTCTGGTGGTGCCTCCATGCTGACAGCTCACTGTGAGGTCCAAGGCTGCCCAGAAAGACTGACAGTGCGTTTTCTGCATAACCAGGTAAATTCAACAGAATTTTCCTCTCAGCCTTTTTTTTCCCCATCCAAAACCAAACCAAAAGCAAGTTTCCAGGCAGTGGGGAAACCAAAGAGAAACCATTTTCAGCAAAAAAACTACCTTTAGCATCAACACTACCTTTAGCATCAAAACTACCCTCAGCATCATCTCTCAGATGGGACCTATGGCTCAGGTGACCCAGGTTGTGACCCAGGACTGTTCCCATGGGTGATGGGGGAGCATCCAGCCCTGCAGCCCCCCAGAGCCTGGCTGGTGACTTATGGAGCAAAGCACCAAAATCAGCTCCTGATCAGCTCTGCCACTGAGCTCAAAAAGACCACCCACTTCTGTGCCTCAGTGTACCCAACTGCAAATAGAGATGTGTATTATCTCCTGTACAGCAAAGACGTTGCACAAACCACTCTGTAAGTGCAAAATTCAGTAACACAGCAAGACCAAAGTCTGCTTTTGCCTAAGGTGGGAAAGTCTAGCAGCAATCCCACTGGGAGGACTGCAGTCCTTGCTGGATGACCTGCAGAAGTGCTGCCTCCAGCTCACCGGGGCTGAGCTGTGAGTGTGGAAAAAACCTGCAGGGAAGCAGGAAGGCTTGTCCCAGCACGCTGCTTTGTTTGCTGACAACCAGTGCAAGTGACAACGTTATGAGTGACTTTCGAGATCCCTGTGACTTTAATTGGAAAGGACATTTTTAACAGCCCGAGAGCTGTGCGGTCCTGCCAGCGGCTGCTCACGCCCAGGGACGCTGTTATTCTTCTGGCATGTGATGGGAATATCATGTGTGAACTGACAGAGCAGACACACCAACGTTTTTTTAGCTGCACAAGCTCTCTCACACAAGAAAAAAAACCAAAACACATCAATGTGCCCTCAGGGACAGCCAGGCACAAACCCCAAAATTACCTGTGTGCATATAGAAAATGCACAGCAGATTTCCAAGCCCTATGCATGGGCTTTAATCAATGAGCTTCCCTGATACATGGGAAACACTTCATTCCCAGTAATTGTCCTTTGACAGCTCTAACAAGTAGGATCTGTTTGGGATGGTAATGATTAAAATGCTGACTCACAGAGGGGTTTCCATGCTGGCGGGACTGCACAAGCTTTGTGCTCACTTGGAAGGTATTTTGCATCCCTGCTTTTCAACCAATCTGCAATTTTAATCCTCTGGTTGCAAACGGGTTGTTTGTGGCTTTGCCCAGCTGACTCCAGGTTTCCCTGCTGCAGGGTCTGGAGGGAGAGGGCTCTCCCCTGGCTCGAGGATGGGCAGCAGGACAGGGAGAGTCCCTTTCCTTTCTGCAGCCAGGAGCAGTGAGGAGCTGGTCTGCCTGCTCAGGGCAGGAGGGAGAGGAGTGACAGGTCCCAGCAGAGGCACCTGAGCCCATAGACCTGCACTTCAGACATCAGCACTGAGAGGTGTCAAACCCCAGAGCAGGTTGCTGGCTCTGCTCTGCTGCATTTCATGGTGAGACAGCAAAGTACCTCACAAAGGTGTTTGAGGTGCAGCCTCCTGCCTGGCCATAGTGCCACTGTCTGCTGCTGCTCAGCTGCCTGTGAGGATGGGGTTCATCCCTGTGGGGCCCCTTCTGCTCATGGGGCAGCCCCACAGGTGGCACATGCAGTGCAGTCCCATTCCCTTGAACCTCACTTTTGCAGCCCCTTCACCAGTCCCCCTGCACCATCAGCAATTAACACAGGGAGATGGGTGTGCCCAGAGGTCAGGTAGGGGGCTGAGAGGAGGAGGAGGAGGAGGAGGAAGGCAGCACCTCTGTCCTGCCACAGGGCCATGGCTGGGCAGAGGCTGTGCCTCTGTGCCATGGGGCAGTGCCAGGCAGAGCCGGGGGGCTGTTGGCACTGCTGGCACAGCACAGCACTGCTGTGGGGCCAGGCACCCACACTGCCCCATGGAGCAGTCAGGAGCCCTGCCCAGGGTGAGCCAGCCCCCAGTGGGACCATCCACCCACAGGAAAACAGACTCGGCAGTTTCCATGAGCACCATCTCCCGTTTCTCCATGTGCAGCATCACAGCACCTCACAGCCCTTAATGACACTGGCCAGAGCTATTAAAAGGCTTTTTTGGGTTTCCTCTGCTGAGGATTTTCCTTTCCTGAGCACAGCTGATGGCTCAGCAGTGACAGAGGCCCCTCGCTCTGCTCAGGCTACGGGCAGCTCCCGCCTGCGGAGCGGCAGCAGCGGCTGTGCCTTTGCTGCAGCAGCTTTTACCGTAAGGAAATTGCCAACCCCAGAAAACTGTTCCCCTAATTACAGCGTTGGAGCAGGGAGAAAACCACAAAAATGATTCACACAGTGTTCCCAAGCTGCAGCCGCGTAAATTAGAGGATCTCCAAGCGCTCCCGAGCCGCGCTCGCTGTTATCGGGATGGAAATGCAGGAACTTTCATCATAAAGAGGCGAAAAGGGAAAAAAACCTGCCATTAAACGCATCTCTGCAAGCCAAGGAGACCTGGGAGGTCTATCCCCTATAGATCTTTACAGAAGGGTTGTTAAAACTCCTCGGGGAGTTCTCGTAGGAGGGAGCAGGCAGATAGCAGGGAAACTATAGAAATGCATCAGCTTGTTATTTCGGAGGGACATGGGGACAGAGACTCTGCTGCCAGCAGAGGATGAAAAGAAGAAGGCAAGAGGACTTGGGGCGAGCAGAAAGGGATGGGTGGCAGGGAAGAGAGTTAAAAGTGTCCCATTGTTAGGGAAGTTTGCTCTCCTTCAGACCATCCCGCTCCCAGGGACACCGCGCCGCCTTTTGAAGTGCGACCTTAGGCGGTTCCTTGTCACCCATTGGAGCGGGAGCTTTTTCACCACATTAAGTCATTGGGTAGCAAATGAATGGGGGGTTTTGACTATTCACAACTTCACCTTATAAATATCAGGGTTGGAGGTTCCTGCAGCTTTCCTCCATCCCCATAGCTCACCTTGGGAAGGAGCGGAGAGAGGCGGCCGTGCTTGCTCGGAGACCTGTGGTGCGGAGAGCTACGGATCAGCCCAAGGGATCCAACCCTGCTCCTTGTGACAGCCATGAAGAGAAGCACCTTCCTCATCCTCTCCCTCACAGGGTTCTACAGTGCCATTCTCCACACAGCAGCATGGTAGGGTCCAACTCAGCGGAAAGGGCATTTTTTAGGGATGCTCCTCAGCCTGTGGTAAGCTGTGTGATTCATCTTCTTTTCTTTGTTTCAGGTCTGTGAATAACTTCTTGATGACAGGACCTAAGGTAATTAACACATGGACTGTCAGGAATTTAAGTGGGGTGATTTTGTTTTGCAAATGGGAAATAGTGCTTTTCCAAGGAACCAGGCTTCTCAGGGCACATCGGCTCCAAGTCCTGACAAGTATAAGAGGGAAAGGACCCGCAACCTGTTTATGTCTGTTTTCACTGATAAATGGTAAAACGTGATGGATTTTAACCCTGGTGTTTCCTGTGCCAGGCTTACCTGACGTACTCCAGCAGTGTGGCAGCCGGGGCACACAGTGGGATGGAGGAGTGCAAGTTCCAGTTCGGGTGGGAGCGCTGGAACTGCCCTGAGAGCGCCCTGCAGCTCTCCACACACAACCGGCTCCGCAGCGGTGAGTGCACCTCCACCTGCCCCACAGCATCCCTGCCCCAGCTGGGATGTGCTCTGGAGAGAGCTGGTGCTGCCAGTTAAATTGACTGATGGAGAAGGGCTTTGCCGTCCCAAAAATCACAGTTGTTTTTCCTCTGTCTGTATTAGCTGGTGTCATAATTAGCACTGAAATTTTCCTAGGGACCCCAGGCTCTCTCTGGATCCCTATCCATGCTAGGCTAGAGCTCAGTCCTCCCTGCAATGCTGCTCCATGGGTTTGCTTCTGTCACTTTGAGGAGTCCAGCATCCCGGGGAGTGCAGTGTCACAGACACCCAAGCTTCCAGTGGGGAGAGGCACAGGAGAGATGAAGGGAGAAGCCAGAGATGTGCACTAAGAAACTGTTTTCATAAGAAAGTTGTAGATATTTTTAAATATTATCTACTTCAACGGGCAGGAATCTCCTCTTCCCCAGAGCAACATCTGTATTTGGATCTGTTCAGAAAGCCAAAACGAACTAGATCAGGAGTGTGGGAGCAGACAGCTCTTAGCACAGATTCCAAGGATCCATGATGATTTTCCCCAGGAGGCAAGATCAAAGCACAACATACCTCCAGGCAGGGAAGGACAGAGATGAACCGAGAGCCAGGTGAAGGGCCAACTCACCTTGGCCAGAGCACTGCCTTAAGATCCTTCCCTTGCCAAGAGGTTCCATCCTCTGCATGGACACCTGCATAATATTCTGCGAAACTGCTGAAGCCTGAAAAGATCCAGTCATGAGCATTTAATTTCTGTAGCACTTTACCTTTTGCACAAACTTGGAGGGGGGTATTTTCTCCTTGCCCCTTTGCAGCACGGGAGATCTTCATCCCTGACAATCCGGGGCTGATGTCTGTGCTTGCATGTGACAGCTTTTTTCCCCCTCTCCCCCAGCGACCCGGGAAACATCCTTTGTACACGCCATCAGCTCTGCTGGTGTCATGTACACCCTCACCAGGAACTGCAGCCTGGGGGACTTCGAGAGCTGCGGCTGTGACGACTCCAGGAACGGCCGTGTGGGTGAGCTGCCATCCCAGATGGACTGACACCCTCTCTCCATCCCCACACGGGTTTCAGGGCAGAATTTGGCAGTTCTGTGCTCAGCCTGTGTCTGCCTTGCAGGTGGCCGAGGCTGGGTCTGGGGAGGATGCAGCGACAATGTGGAGTTTGGGGAGAAGGTTTCCAAGCTCTTTGTGGATGCCTTGGAAACAGGACACGACACTCGTGCGCTGATCAACCTGCACAACAATGAAGTTGGGAGACTTGTAAGTCAGACTCATAATAATACTGCTAAATAATAATAATGTCTATAATGAAAACAAAATCTGAGTGACCGGTAGGCTGCTCAGGTTCCTGTTTCCAGTCCCCTGTGACAATCTAGGCCCTGTAGTGTTTGGATGGGGGAAAAAAAAACACAGCCAGAACCTGGCCTTAAGCCTGAACACGGGGAACCACCATCAGAGTTGTTCCCACTTCCAGCTCCTCCTGCAGCAGTGCAATGCAGTTAACTGCTGGCACACACCACTTAGTCAGAAATGCATGGGGTTTGTACTCACCTAGGCTTGTCTGGTCTGCAAAACAAAGCCAGACCCACCTTCCTTACTTTCTTCCAATATGCATTTCCAAGCTCTTTGGCCGGGAAGCCAGGTGTCAGCTGGCCCCCCTCACAAGCTGTCTGCCAGACTGCCCCGTTCCTGCCTGGGCTGTGGAAGCTCTCAGCATCTTGCCAAACCTTCTTGTCTGCAAAAACAAGGACAGCAACACTTAACATACCTATCTCATAGGGTGTGTCCAGGCTTAATCTCACATAGATACCAGTGATTGGGACCTTATAAATACCAGAGGGAGATAGGCAGATAATATCTGTGAAGTGCTTGGCCTGGAGGAGATGCAGAGAGGTTGGGTATGATTATTCCAAAGCAGTTTCACACATTTTGAATGAAACCTCTGAGAGGGATGCTGGGTTGATGCTCTGATGAGCTGGGTGAGCAGCGTGAGAAGGGCATGACCTGACAAAGGCACTTTTTTCCTCGCCTGGATTCTCCCACAAGGGCTGGGGACAATAGCTTGTGCCCACTTGTTATCTCTGGCACAGATGTTTTGCAGAAGCTGAAATAAGAACATCGGCTCATGTCTTGGAAGGACATGAAGTCGTGCCGAGCATGAGCCACTTTTGACCTGTTGTCCCCAAATTATAAGCGCCTGATTTTGAGGTTTAAATGATGATGCTCTGCTGCTCCTAATTTCTCCACCTCTCCCACCGAGGCGGTGAAAGACACGATGAAACGAGCCTGCAAGTGCCACGGGGTGTCGGGCAGCTGCAGCATCCAGACCTGCTGGCTCCAGCTCGCCGAGTTCCGCGAGATCGGGAACTACCTGAAGATAAAATACGACCAAGCCCACAAGCTGGAGATGGACAAGCGGCGGGTGAGGGCCGGCAACAGCGCCGACAGCCGCGGCGCCACGGCACAGACCTTCCACCACGTCCACGCCACGGAGCTCGTCTTCCTGGAGGACTCCCCCGACTACTGCACGAGGAACGCCAGCCTGGGCCACCACGGCACCGAGGGCCGCGAGTGCCTGCAGACCGGCAAGAACCTCTCCCAGTGGGAGAAGAGGAGCTGCCGGCGGCTCTGCACCGAGTGCGGGCTCCGGGTGGAGGAGCGGAGGACGGAGGTGGTGTCCAGCTGCAACTGCAAGTTCCACTGGTGCTGCACCGTGCGCTGCGAGCAGTGCCGGACGCTGGTGGCCAAGCACTTCTGCACCCGCCGCGACAGCGCCGCCACCCCCAACCACATCAGGCAGAGGAACAGGGGCCACAAGAGATAAGGGGTGGCCATGGCACCCCAGGGGGACGCTTTGGGGCCCTCATGCTGGGGAAGGAGCATCCTGGGCTCTGCAGGGCTCAGTAGGCACCGTGCCAGGGGATGGGGTCTCCTGTGGATGGATGCGGTGAGACTGGGAAGCAGAAGGCGCGGGCGCTGAGGGGCCACGGTCCTCCCTGCTTCCATGTTTTTTCCTCAATATTTACCAGTACCTTCTTTCTTGTTGGGAGTCACTTTATCTGTGAGTCAGAGAGAAGAGTTTCACGTTTTAGGTGGGCCCAACCCCTTGTGCCCCTGCCAGCGGGTCTGCCAGTGCCAGCGGTGGGGCACCAGTCCTGCAGCCAGAGAGTTGGGAATGGGAGCTGGGGCCAAAAGTGTGTCCAGCTGGGTGATCCCATCCCAGCAACCCCAGGTCCCAAAGCTGGGACAGCCCCGGGTCCCGGCCCTTCACGCACAGAGGCTGCTCAGTAGCATTTCTAGAGGAAAACTTATGCACTTTCTGATGTGAGAGGAGGTTTGGCAGTGCCGTGGTGTGCATTGCCCCAGCTGCAGCCTTTTGAGGGTTTTGATAAGTTTACAGCCAGTGTTTACAGATTTCCCTCCCCCCTCCTTCTTTTTTCCCCGCTCCTCCTGTTTGAATTTTGTATTTTGGCACAAGAAGCCCTACCCCCAATAGAGAGTAGCTTCGTGTACTTGTACTGGATGACATTAAGCAGTTCACAGTTCCTATACTTTTTTTTTTTTTAATTAGCAGCTAAGAATTCTGAATTCTTTATGCCTGGATGTTGTTTATTAATAAGTTGTATTATTACTTAGCACAATCTGTTTTCACTATATATTTTGAAGGTATCCCTTAAGAGTTAGATTTTGGACTGTATTTTGCAATAAACACCACAATGAAAAGAACTGGCTTTTTCCTTTCTGGCTTCCTAGCAGTATGACTTTGGGTGCAAAATTGTCTCTTTCTGTGTGAAACCCAGCACTTCCATGAATTTCTCATCATTAATCCAAAAGCCACCGAACCTAGGGAGAAGGTTGCCCTCCTAAATCTCGACAAGTTGGCTCCAGCCTCCAGTCCCTGGAGGGTTGGCTTTAGTACCTATCACCACAATCTCACCCTTCCCAAGTGCTGAGTATGCAGGCACGGCCCGGCTAAAGCTGATTTTGAAGCTCCCAAAGCCTCTTTAATTTGCCTCAACCCGACATCCCCCAGACAATTCGAGGCTGCCCGGCTTTGATGTGGAAAGCATCAACATCGGCACTCACTGCAAATTTCTTGGAGGCACGAGAGGAACCCTTTGAACTGGGGCAGGAGAGAAAACTTGGGGACAGTTGTGAATGTGTCTGCTGGTTCCCTGCTGCTCCGGGTGCCAACAGCCCTGGAAAAGGGCAGGGAGGGCAGGAGGGGACAGCACGGGCTGCTCCTGTCCCAGGGTAGGTCCCGCTCCTGAGGGAGCCAGAGCTGTGCCACCACCCACACCCAGGATGCAGGGCTGAGGATGCTCCACCAGGTTTGGTCTCCAGACAGGGGGAGGAGGAGGAGAGACAAGTGAAAAAACCACCCTGCATCTCTGCCAGCACACTGCGCCCACACCACAAATGCTTTGATGCTATTTTATCCAGGTCTCCCTATGGCTCCTCGTGCAAACACAGCCTGGACATGCATGAGAGCCAGATCACGGAGCTCAAGGTGCAAAATGAACATTTGGGAAGCACAGCTGACTTCCATGCATTTATTTTATACAAAGAGGGTCTTACTAAAGCTGGAAGGGCAATGCCATTGGCTAGGGGGGCTTTTTTGCTGCCTTCAGAGTAGCTGCTTCTAAAATTTCCATAACTAACAGGCCACCCCACCAAAGCAACAAACCCAAGGTTTTTGCAGTGTTGCCACAACAGCAGTTGCAACCCAACAAAATTTAGGCTGAGCTGGAAATGATAAAGACAAATAAAAGACCCCAGTGCTGCATCTTGAGCACTGGCTGACTTTGCACAAAAAACCCCCAGACTCTCCTTTTGTAATACCCGTTGTATTTGCTTGTTCTGTGCTCCACAGCCCCAGGAGCTGCAGGCACAGGATGCCACCAAAATCCCACAAAATGAGGTTACACAGAGCAAAGGATGGTTGCTGCTGGTGTGCACTCAGAGGAGGGAAACTCTTTCACCAGGATAACTCCGCAGTCCACATGAAAACCTTCTTGCTGTATACAGACAGCTGAGTTAATAAACCACACAGGTAAATCCCAGGAGATAAGGGCTCCCAGGAGCAGGAATGGTCAGGGCATGCTGTGTGTCATCTCACCAGGTTTGCAGGTGCTCACAGCACCAGACCGGATCTCTGTCCCACACAGGCTCCATCCCAGGGAAACAGGGCTGCAGAGAGGAGTAGAGATACCACTGCCAAGACCAATCCTTTTCCCAACGAGCCCTCCCATTCCCACTGACCCACAGCCAGGGCCTTGCCAAGCCAGCATTCCTATCCACCATGTTGCATTCAAATGCTGGATACATTCAAATGCTGTTCTTTGAATTTGTCTAATTGCTTTTTAAAATCCATTTAAATTTCTGGCACCCGGGCTCTCTAAGGCAACAAGGAGTGTATCCTACACAAAAGCCAGAGACCAAACGCAAACTGAAGCAAACCCAAGAGAAAGTTACATACCATCCCATGACAACAATTTCCATTCTCTTTTTATACCTTGCAGAGACAATACTGAGACCAAACAAATACAAAAATCAACTCTTTGGCTTAGAGTGGCACCTTGCCAGAGATATTACAGTGCTGGAGAAGCTGAAGCTCCCTCATCCTCCCCCTTGTTGCTTGGATACAACAGTCATCAATTCTCACTACATTCAGTACAAAACAATGGAAATTCAGGATCATCTTAATCCATCATGGCACTGTCAGGGAACCCCGACACCCCTGCCCACTGCTGTGGTTTCTGTAATAACCACACAGAACTGCCATGGGCACGGGGGGCACGGGGGGCACAGGGTAACAAACCCTGAGGCTGCCATGGGACCCCATCCATCAGGCTGAGCTCATCACTGCAGCTGGGATTTTACCTGGGCAGCAAACTCCTGCAGAGCAGTTCTCCAAACAAACACGAGCACACACAGCGGAGCAGAGACCTGTCACCGGCTGCCTTGTAAAGGCTCCTTCTCCAACTGCAGCCAAGGAGCAGTTGCAGGGACTGGTGATGTCTTCAAACCTGCATGTGTTTGCTCATGAGCACCCAAAGTCAACTCCAATTTGGGACACTGATCCCAACCACCTGCAACTCACTGCACACCTGGAGGAAGGGATGGGTTGGCTCTATAAAACCTTGAGGAAGAACCCGACTGCTGCCCCATAGTAATGTAAAAATTCTAATCACAATGAAAAGGTAGAAATCTTAATCTGGGCCGGGTGCTGTATGAACTCCAACCAGACTCCTGCTGCCTGTCCCCCAGGAGCTGCCAGCACTGCTTCTCCCCTCTGAGACCAGACTCCACACAGTGCTGGGATATTGGATGTGCCCTGGAGCAGGGACACCCTGAAGGGGCACTTCAGGCAGGGCTGTGGAGCTGCTTGGACAGACCTGGAGCAGCACCTGCATGTCTGAACAGCCACTGCCATGGACAGAGCAGCCCCTGTGTAAGAAACCTGTGGGACATCAGTTTAATCAGCCTGAAATCACTGTGCAGGTTCTGGAGATCATCTTTGTAAAGCAGTTTGGAGGTGGATAGATTTCAGCCCAGCACTCCCACCCCAGCTGGGGGCTGCTCCCTCCCCTGGAGCCCCACCACATCCCACCAGCATCCCTGCTTTCCCCCAGCCTGCTTCCCTTCAGCTGTTAAACTCCCTCCCTGCTGGATTACCTTTAATTTATGCCGCCAGTGCCCTTTCATGGATTATAATTCTGTATGAGATGTTTGTGCTGTATCCTCCCCCCATATTAAAGTGTCAGGAGTACATCCCCAGGCCATCCATCTTCAGCACTTCCGCATGGGCTTGGCAATTCTCTGACATGAATATTATGGCTCTCCATGCAGAGCCTCCATCACTCAAGCTGACAAGTGTTAGAATCTCCTCTCTTGAACAGGGTAAGTGACCTTTTCATATGCAGCGTAGATTCCAGGTCACGCTGCATCTGGTGCAGTGAAACCAGTGAGTGCCAGCAATTCCCCAAAGTCTTAAAAAACAAGTCACAGGTCCTTTTCGACTTGCAAAACCAACCCTTAGCATGACAAAGTTAAAGGGCCTTAAGCAGCCCCTGGTTAGCTGCTGCTAGTGCCAGTCCCAGAGAGGAGGATGAAAAAGCATCTGTGTGATGCCTTCTGTGGGATTATTGACAGGGATTTTCAGGGAAAGATGGAGGGATTTGGGTGCCTGGCTTGCTGGAGTGTATAGCAAAGACTTTTGTCACCAGTTAGTGACTTTAGTGGCTTGGAAAGCTCAACTCCAGTCTTAAACAATATATTTTTAAGGGAGGTGCTTCAAGTTAGATCCCTAAACCCCACTAGTCTGATTTTAAAAGCTGCTAAAAGCCTGGGCTACCCACAGTGAGTGCAGGAGATTCCCTTTACCTGTGCCTAGAGAGAAGCAGAGGGAGAAACAACCTTGAAAGCCTTTCCAGCTCGGACTTTCCCAGCTGTGCTGCTGTGGGGACTCTCCAGTCCACATTGCTCGACAGAAAGTGAATCCCCTGGAACTGAACTGTGAAGTAACTCAAGTTAAATCCCTCCTACAAAATTCAGGTGTTCCCCCAAGTCTTTAGCTAAAGTGGTACCTATTTTTTTTTCTTTAGAGAGCAAAGGTACTTTCAAAGCAACTTTGCCATCTTCCCCCTACAGAGCGACTGGTGGTGGCTCATCGCCAGCACAGAGCAACAGAAACTTGTTAACACCTTTTCGGCTCCCTCTTAATAAAGTCAAGGCAATTAACAGCTTCTCTATTTACAAAACAAATCCTCTTTGCAACACCTGAGAAAAAGAGTTACAAGTGTTTCCCAAACATTTCTCAGTTGGGGAGAACACCTACAATAACTGTCTGCTGGGATGTGTTGCATCTGCTCTCCCTGGAGAGGAGGAGTCCACGCTCACCCCGGAACGCTGCACACACGGGATGAACTCACACTGCACTTCAACACAGCAGTTCTGATAAACAAGCTCAGGTCTACTGGGAAAGGTTCTTATCCAAGGGTTTCTCCAAGGAGAAAGAGGTGTGCAGGGAGCCAGGGTGTGAAATTATTGCCCACTTGCTGGTCCATACTTCTGGTATGGCCACATGAGGTACAAGACATGGCGATAAGCTTGGTTGGTCCCCTCCAAAAGTGCCCCCAGGGGTGGCTGGTAGGGAGTGGGTAATGTACAGCATATTTACCCCTCTGCAGAGGGGATTCACAAGCTTCCCGACTTCTTTTTCTGGTTCCTTGCTCTCTCCTAGGATACACTCCATGCCCCCCGCTTTGCAAATCACTGCCCTGGCTTACAGTGCAGTAAATTCCCCCTTTTCAAACAAGTCCTAAGGAGTTGAGCCATATAACAGAAGATTGATGGAGTAGACAAAAATCAAATAAATGTAACTTGCAATGTGCTTTCAAAATTAATTCCTTCCTCCTCTTTTCCTCTCCTATCCTGCTCTCCCTTTTCCAAGCACACATTTTGACACGTATTTTATAATCAAGAAAGGTGAGGTGCTCCCTAACTAAACTACTATTTAGGTGTAGAGGTGACTGCTGGGACAGTTTCACACAAGAGCTCTCCCAGCCAAAGTAGACTTGGCCCAAATACTTCTGGAGATTAGAAAACAACCTGTTTAAAGCTTACACCAAGTCTTGGGCCCAGACTCATCCCTCCCAGAGGGTCCAAAATGCAGAGAGGAAAGGAGAGGGAGGTGGTGGTAACTCCAAGTGCAGTAAGGAGCAGAGATGGATGGCCACAGCTAAGAAATGCTCACCAAATGTAGTTAGGATGCAAAGAAGAGTCACAGTTGTGAGGCATACAGTGAGGCAGAGCCAGAAAATGAAAGAGAGTAAGTAAATCTATCACAGAAGGGGAGTGTGGGAGGTTTACATTCAGAAGGACATGATGGGAAACAGAGAGGGGGATCTCAAGTAGTATTTCAGCTTTTTTTTCTTTCTCCCTCTATTCTTTCTTCAGTGTCCCACACAGCACCAACTGAAGCCCCTTGTGGGCACGGCCAGGAGAGAATAGCTCGTCAGGGGACATGGGAGCACAGAGCCTGGACAGTATAGGGCCCTTCATTTCCTCCTCTGATGCTTTCAGCAGTGCATGGGATGCCATAAAAGATGATAATGATGAGCTCAGTGGAAAGACTGTAAAACAGTGGGGAGAGGCACAAGAGTTACCCCCCCCTTCCCCCCCCCCGGGTCTCAAACCTGGGCCATGCACAGGCTGAGCTTGCTGGTTGTGAGCCTTTCTGCTTGGGACAGCTCTGCTCTCCAGGTCCCACCCACCACGTGTCCTGGCTGCCACCACCCAGCTGTGCTGTGACCAGGAACGTGGTCTGAAACGTTGGGTTGTGGTGCCAGTGGGACTCTCACTACTTAGATCAAGCCTGACAGTTCAGCTGGACACAGGCAAGGGTGAGAACAACTCTCCTCACATTTCTTCTCAATTCTACAGACTTTTCTAACTCACAAAACTATGGCCTGACATTTCTAGGGGGATCATCCATCAAGACTTGGCAGCCATCAAGAGATGGCAGTTTTAAACACAGTCATTTCTATTTCTCTCCCTTTTGCCCAGTGCCTTGAAGCCAAACCTACTCTGACCCAGCTCTTCATTCCCACTCCTGGCAGGCAGAGTCTTCTGCTGGCCAGCTGCCATCAGCTGTGATAGGGACAAGGCACCTCCTCCCTATCACTAAGTGGATTTTGCAGGCAATGAGCAAGAGAATAATTAAATTAACTGAGTCCCGAATTCCTCCCGAGGTGCCAAGCATTCCCAGCACTGCAGCTGCACCACAGGTGCCTGGAGAGCAGGTAATTCCAGTCAGGGGCAGGCTGCAAATGTGGCTCCCAGGGGCATCTCTGCTGGCACAGGAGCACCAGCAGCAGCCGGTCCTGGACAGGAGCACTGGGAAGAAATTCTCAGGATGGCTCTGCTCGAGCCAGCTCGGGTCCAGGAGTGAGGCAGCTGCATTTGTGCTTTGATGTGCTTAAGTTAATAAGACTTATCCCAGGGCAAACACAGTTGTGCTTCCCAGCTTGGACTGCTTTATTCTCCTGGTTCTTCCCTGTTCCACAGGCTTTCCCATCAGGGTGCCAGGGCTGCCATCTCAGGTAGCAGCCTCAGCCTCTGTTTGAATGAACAGCCTGCTACTTAAATTCCCTGTGAAACATCTATATGATTTTGACTGCAGCACATTGATTTCTTTTATCCCTGATCTACTACAGGCCACGAGACTTGAATCTAGATTTGAGACAGCCCAAGTTTTGGGAGTGACCAGGTCCGAGCCTCCCCCCAGCTCCAGCTCCAGGGTGTGCATAGGGAGCTCTGGACAGGGTGGAGGCAGGGCAGAGGACACCCCCACTGCAGAGCTTTATCTCACCCATCACCAGAGAGGTCACTAATCACTGTCCACTCCCTTTCAAGCAGTTGGGAGCACTAAATTGTACCTCTTGTATCCAGACACCATCCAATCTCCCAGGGCCAGGCCAGGGACATTGATAAGGAGATAGTGTAAATGGTCCAACAGGATGGAGCCAAAATTCACAATTTCCTGTGCTTTAACTTAGCAAGTGCCATATCGATGGGGGAGTCTTTTTTGGATTATCTCCCTTTCCAAAGGGGGCTGTTGTGGCCCAGGATTTGCCACTGTACTGCTTCAGTGAAGGGGATCTCAGGTTGCATGTGAAACCAAGTACAGGGTGCTCTGCACATGTTCAGCACAAATTTCATTACAACTAGGGTCAAATAAATATTTGGGAAGAACAACAAACAGTACTACAAAGGGAACAGCTCCTTCCAACTCCTCAGAGTTTTAAACCCTGGATGGTCTTAGGGGCACTTCCACTCTGTTCTCTATAGAAGATGCAATTGATTTCCACATCACCCTGATTTGTTCAGCATCTTATTAACTACCCTGCCTCATAACCAGGCTAACCACTGACAAACCCCTTCAACTCAGTCCACTGAAATCTGGCTGTAAGCAGACACTGACCTCACCCCAGGGAACTATTTTCCTGGAGATGACTTTGGGCACTAAAAACACAGTTACATCTTGGCAGGCTATTAAATCCACATGTGAAAATAAACTCATCTAACATCTTGTGCATGTTGTTTAGCTCCCTTTTAAGACAGAAATGTATTAGAGCATCCCATTAAAATTTACAATAAATGAAACCAGAAAAGATCATTAGAGAAAACCCAACCAAAATCCTTAAAGAAAGGTTTGGGTGTGCTAGTCTTCCTTCTTTATTCTGGCTGTGTCCCTACCACCATGGACACATTGGCTTTCACCCTGTTCCTCAGAGGTTTGACTGCTAATCCACCCACCAGTCCTCGAGGGAGAAACCCCCTGGAGGTATCACCTGGGTTGGAATAGTCCTCACTTCTAAACAACAGCACTTTATAGCCCTGGTCACCTCTGCTATGGACTGCTTTCCATTGCAAGTCTGTGACAAATTATAAATTACTTAAAAAACACTCCCTCCACATTAATCATGTAACAGGAGCAAAATGTTTTATGCCAACATTCTGATACTTTCCCCAAAGAGGCACTGAAGGGGACAGCACTGCCCAGTCAATGTGAAGAGTCAGACTAACCCAAGTTGTTTAAAAGACTCCCATCTCTTCTCTCACCTCCCAGAGCTTTACTAACTTAGCTGAATGGGTTAATTGTGACTCATCTTATTATTTCTTCCAAAGAAAAGATCCAAAAAGTTACTGCATTCCCCTCAGATATCTGCACCTCCTGCTGTGGCCTGAACTTAAGACACCAGAGGAGCTGCAATATTAGCTGCACTGGAATGTTTTGGTTTTGCCTTGCAAAACAGGCCCATCTCTCCAAGTGCCTCAGTTGCCTAAACACACTTGGGAGGGAGGAAAAAGAAAAAGGAAATTTCCATTTTTTTGTATTTAACCAAATAATTCCCACTGTTGCTGAAGGCAAACAGAAGAGAGCGTTCCTCAACATGTTCCTTTTGCACTGTGTACCAAGGCAAGGCAAAACTTTAAGAACACAATTTTTTCCTCTAAAGATTAAGCAAATTCCCATCACTAATGTGTCATCTCTGGACCAGCGTGCAAATCCCACAGTTTCCACGAGCAAAACCAGTTTAATGCTACACATGTGTGCACATAAAAGACACAATGTATTTCTGGAAAACTCACAGGGCACCAGACACATCCACATCCAGCTCTGTCACACCCACAGGTGGGTTGGCACATACAAATGGTGACTTCTGAAAATTATTCTGTATTTAAACCGTCTCAACCTTAAGGAAGAAAACCTGTGGCAGAAGTGTAAATTACTACTAGGTGACAATGAAACTATTGATTTTCATTGGAACTGGACAGATAGATAAATAAAGATCCGATTTCTTGTCAGTACAAGGGAGTGAAAATCAAAAGCTGCCAGTTTATACTGTCAGGACGTTACAATCTCAGGTCATACCCAAATTGACATAGTCTGGCAGCATTCACCTCAGTAGAATGACACCAGATTATAGTACCCAAGGACGTGGCCAAACATCATCTTCTGCAGTAAATCTAAAAAAGCACACAAAAAATTGTTCATTTCAACTTAAAAATATACTTCCCCTTACACCTTTTCCCTCATGGCAGCTGATGAAGGTCATATCAACTGTTTGTACCCAGAAAAAAAAAAAACAGTTAGAGGTGGAAAAAAAAACCCAGCTAGAAATTTTAATTGTCTGTCAAGCTGTGCTCTCTCTGCCCAGGCCAGTCCTGCCTGCACACACACAATTATCACTGAGCTGAGAAGAGCTCAGTAAGAATTTTTGCAAGCTGGGTGTCCCAGTTTTGGAATAGGGAGACATTTCATTTCAGCGTTGCTGGAGCAGAGGAAGATGCAGGCAGAGCAGAGGATCCCACCTGTCCTCACTTGGCCTTTTCTCTACCTGTTCTCTTTCCTTCACAGCTCTAAACAGGGTGTAAATGAACACACTGTGTGGTTTCCCCTTGGATTCATCACCTTTAGTGGCTGTAGACAACAACACAGAGCAGAAAACAAAACAGCTGCAGATGCTGCTAGAGCACAGAACCACAAATCCTCCCAGCCAGACTCATCTGTATCCCTGGAGCCAAATGAATCCCACCTCAGAGCTGTGCAAAACATGCTAAAATACCACCTTCTCCTTTACTGTGAGACATTTTCCTTTACTATAAGACATTTCTATAAGATGTTAGACCAACTGATTCTTTGAGGTTATTCTGCAATACATGTTATTTTTAAAAATAAGCCTTGGCTGGACTGAAAGAAAACTGGCCACTGATTTCTGACCACTGCTTTAGGAAGTCCAAAAGTCATTAACAGATTTGCAACAGCATTACTACATTGACTGCAGATGTCTTTATTAAATCATCAGACCACACAGAAATTCTCTACACATATTCAGGTAGAAAAGCCTCCAAAGAAATGATTCAAAACATGAGATGCCAAGTAATCCAAGCACCAAATGAATGTCAAACCTTGAGAACAGAGGTGTTAAACTCCCCATTCCTACCTACAAGTAGGTACTTCACTAGTGCACATGCAGGAACCATCTGCTTATGCACTTGTCCATATTTTCCAACCTAAATGATTCTGTGATTCTAGATCCTGCTGCTGCTCCAAAGGATGACAGGGAGAGTCTTTTCATTTTTTGGTCCCTGACCTTCACACTTGTACCAGTTCCTTTGTAGTGCATTGCCTCACCTACGGAGGAGAGGTATTATAGAAAAACTAGGCATCATCATTAAAACCATGTTTATGGATTACTTAAAATTGTTCATTCCAGAAATCCCATAGAGTCTTAAAAAGGAACATTTTGCAGAGAGAAAGAGCAACTGGTAAAGATAAATCATGGCTGCCTTGAGCTGTGGTGGCATCCTTTTCCACAGGTAATGATGAATTAATATCAATTACAACGCTAAGCTTGGAGAATGCCTCGGCACTGAGTCAGCACTCAGGTAAGGCAATGTTTTATTGCAGCTCATTAAAGGGAAAAAAAAAGCAATAAAAGGCTTAAGAACCATCACAGATCCTGACTACATGAAGCTAATAAACAGTATGATAAACCATCATTTACATGAATAGGAAAAGGAATGGACATTTCATTTCCTAAGCCTTTGTTGCTCCCATTCAGTTGCACTGAGGGGGCTGTTCGGAGAAGCCCCGTGGTGCCTTGTTTACAAGAGAACTTTGCAAAACAAAGACAGTCACGGTCAAAACTTTGCTGGTCCATTCAGTATATTTACATGGAAGAGCTCTGAGGAAAACAAGTGTTCTGACATAGCCTCATGGGATAGTTCAGTGGAAGTGGTGACAGGGAATGATCTCATGGCTATCTAGATGTGTGTGGTGCCCACAGAAAAAGCATTCCAACTTTCTTCATCCACACAAAAACACTTGAGCAAAATGGAAAATGCCCAAGTGTTCTGCATGCAGGGAACAGTATTGTCCAAGTCTGGCTCCTGAGAAGCTGGGCACAAGCTCCTTATAGGAGTGGAAAATGTGCCATGCCAACACCTGACAGTACATTTCAGACGTACGTCCACCGCACCATCTGAGCAGCTCCCAGGAACGATCCAATTTTCCCCCTTCCTTTTAACTGACAGAATGGAATTGCTCTGGATTTACAACGAAGCACAAACTGAAAGCACAGTTGGAGCCACTGTTTTTTAAGAAGACCTTGCTATGCCATAACTTTTCACGGTTCAGTTGCTAAATTACACATTATAAAAATAAGTAAGTGCAATTGAGGGACTGTGTCAATCTCAGAAGTTTAAACATCACCCTGTAATGGCTGCTTTATAGTGGCCCACAGTAAAGGGGTTTATGGGGCGTGCAGGAGGTTTGTCCGCACGCGTCCGTTAAACACTCCTGGGAATTTTCTCACATGGAGAGACGAGGCCTGACACAAACTAAACACAAAACATTGCCGTCATTCACAGGGCAAACAGGAATGCCACCCAGTAAGAAAACACTTTACAACACCTGAAGGAGATAAGATCCACTGGCCAGCATGGTCAATACGATGTTGCTTTTGGAAATGCAGAATTTCCTAACCTGACAATCAGTGCAGATTCTGGAAACACTGACAAAAACACAACTGTCCCCTTGTAAGGAAATGAGAGCTTAAGCGTTGATTATAAATAGATGATAAAGAAGCACGAGTGGTTTGCAGAGGAGTTTACTAAAGCCAAGAGTATTTAGAGCCAAATTAGGTTCTTGTACATAAAAGTTCCCTGGAATTTAGGGTGAGTTCATTTGTGATTCCCTGCTCAGGCAGCCGGGGGCTGACAGAGTGCACCCAACTGCCTTTTCTCTCCAGCCAAACAGAGGATCCATCCAGGCTGACTCAGAGATCCCAGGTGAAAAGGCTTTTCAATCAATTAAATATGACGGTAATGAAGTCCCAGACATGGTATCAGTGCTGTGTTATTTTATTGTTTAATAATCATTCTTCAGAATAGCACCACAGCTAAGCAAGGGTGAGTCAGTCTGGGGCTCCTGGGGTACAAAAAGCCATGCCATACAAGACAAATGTAACCACACCCAGCAAGGCACCTGAAGACCACCTGAAGACCTTTGTGCAAAAGCATCACCTCCCTCAGCCCTAAAACACAAGCAGTGAACTGAGAATTCTTAATCCTTCAGTGTTACCATTATTGGAGTATCATTCACCCACTTGTCTGCAAGCTGCCTTCTTCTCCCACCAACTGCTTCGTCTCACAACAATGCCTCACTTCTGGCTCAGAAGAGCAACACAAAGCTCTCCCCTGAGCTTATGGCAGTGTCCCCACGATCACTTGGCGGGAGGCAGCATGACAATGATTTGACAGGCATCCTCCCAGGGAGACTCCACACATCAGTCACGCTGCTGACACACTCCACACCCAAAGGAGCTCATCCAGACCAGGGAACATTTCTAGGTACAGGCAGCTGCTCCTCACTGACCATCCAAAAGCAGCAGGTTTTTCCATTTCACTGAGGGCAGAACCAGAAAGAACCTGTTTCCTGTGATGGTCCTGGTGACGCTGCCACACTGGTTTGAGCCAAGTCTGCCAGAGTAAAGCCAAGCAGCAAGTAATGAGCACAGAGGACTAAAATGTTATTTATAGTCCACGAACAAATCTACTGACTGGCATCTAAAAGAGAATAGTACTGCAAAAACAATCACAAGTTATCTTTTTATGATGATCTTTTTATGACGTGCAAAGAGCCTTTCCAACAAAATAAAAATAATTCCACTTCAGATTTTCTTAAAGGAAAGTTAAGAACCACAGTATTTTCAGAGGATGTGCTGTTGTTGGGTAGCACCAAAAATGACCAACGTTTACTGTGCAGAACAACATGAATTATCTTGATCTGACTGCTCCGACTTAATGAATTAATGATGACCCTTATGTCTTCAAATGGCATCTCACTTTAATATGGCACCAAAAAAAAATAAGTGTTTGAGTCACTCCTTCCCTTCATGTAGTGCCATGAGACAAACATCCATCAGTTTATCACCAATGCACCAATCTTTCTCAGACAACTGTTGTTTAAAGGACAGTCATGATAAACAGCTTGAATGAAGGAAGAAACACAAATCCTCTTTTTCTATGTGAGAAAAATGAAGGTTTGCAAATCTCTATGTAACAGCCTTAAATTTGCTGACTGGAATTGCTGAGCTCTGCCCAGAGCCTCATTTCTGGAGCTCTGCACACTGGAATGCTCCGATATATGTGGGCAATGGGAAACTGGCTGTGATTGAGGCTTCTGCCATCTTTTAAGTATGATCAGGGTTCCTGGCAGTTCAACTGTTCTTGAAGATAATAAATCCCTTAGGAGACAGGAAGGCTGAACAATCACGTACTTCAAACTAGCCCAACCTGGGTAGTTCCAAGAACAACTTCCAGTGCAGGTGATAGCAAGTGTATGATAAGTGAAGTTCCAGGAGAAAGCCAGTTGAAAAAACAGAATTAAGGGAAACAGACTGAACTGCTGGTTTTATGGACGCAGCTCAACTCCAGCACTCCGGCAATAAAACTAAAATGAACTCCCTCAAAGTTAAAAATCCCCAATAAAACTGAACAGGCAAGGTAATTATTTTGACTTGACAGAGGGAGAGGATAGGTCACTTGTTTCCACAGAGAGCACCTCACCTTGCTGACATCAAACAGCAAGACATCTTTCAGTTCTTCTGGGATTTTTCCCAAAGCTACATTTGCTGTGCCACGGATTTACAACACTGGCCAAGCCTGTATCACTCTGGGCTAAAGCAGAACCTGAAGACCAAAAGAAAAGCAGCAGCATGTGCCCCAACAGCCTCTCCCGTGGTGTCACAGCTCCCCCACGGGACCAGGCTGGTTCTCCATTTCACATTCCCAGGACTGACCCTCTGCCCACATCCTGCTTCCTAATGCAGGTTCCTCAGGATCTCAGCTGGGAGATTTGCTGAATCAATACTTGTCCTGTGAGTACAGAGTCGGGATGGCACCCATGGGATGAAGGGAACTTCTCTCTTTCCACCTTTCCCTTGGAAAAATGGAAGTGAACACCTGGTGTTAGCTCCAATACGAGAGAGTAATTCCATGACAGATGAACACTTGAATGACTGAAAATTTATATTACATGGGTGATAAAGGTGACATTTTCAACATCAGCTGTCTTTGCCCTTTCTCCCAACCCCCCTGGTAAGGACCCACCTACTCTGTGAAGTCACAATCCTCTGCAGGTACAAAAGCAAAACTGGAAACTCCAGCAATAACATAAAAGACACATTTATTGCCAAGCAGTATCACATCAACGTAACCAAATGCCAAAGTAACTAAAAAAATACAGCCAAATGCCTTGTGAATTCACTGGATTTTCATTTTTGGCACCTTCAAAAAGGGATTTTTTTTTTTATTTTGCTGACAGGAAACCACACAGCACAACTGTCCTGTAATTGGAGCAATCAGACACATATGGGGACAAAATTTATAGGCAAAATAAACTGGTTGTGAACAGATCTGTTTGCTGTATTTCTAACCACCTCATTTTTTTTTCACTATTCAAGGGTTTGAGCTTTCTTTTTGTTGTTTGTTTCTTTTTTTTCTTATCCTAGAAGTCCCAAGATTTTCAGGTCCTGGTACTGTAGGGACCAATTTTCTAAATGTTTATTCTCAGGGCTGGCAATAGTGGTTTATTCCACTGAGAGGATAAATAATTCACTTAAACAAAGTTTAATGTTACAAACAAATGACTTATGTTTCTGGTAATTACTGAAATTGGGGGAGCAAGTTTTTTCATGAAACAAATTATGAAATTGCTTGTTTGTTTAGTATTAGTCAAGCATACCAATATTTCAGGGTTATGAAAATGACACTTTCTTCATTCTAGCCAGTCAAACCATAAGATATTAAGCTTGAAGTTAACAGTACAAGTACAGCTCTTTGAAGAAAATCAAAAAGCCCACATCCCCAAAAAACAGTTCATTTACTTCAGAAAAGGTAAGTGTGGGACTGACCCATTGCCCCATTTTCTTGAAATTCTCAAATAGAACACACTAAAGTTCAAGCAAAACCAAAAATCTGCATACCTTTAGGAGCAGGAGCACACAGAAAACACTCTCAGGGTGAGCTGTTCCAGATAAGCACTTTGCTTGCAAAAAAATGCTGGATGATAACCTCAGTCCTTGACTAAAATACATCTTCTTGGGACTTGTAATGTAAATCAAAGACTGATTTATAATCACTGTGCCTTTTGCCATCGAGATGGGAAAGGTGCATTCAACGTACCTTCAACTTACATTCTGACAAAATAAATCATCTTCAAGAGTAACCTTAGCTCGGTGACGTAATCAGCAATTAAAATTCCCAAGTTGCTAATATACCTCTAGTAATTGTTTTCTATGTTACATCCAAGTACCTCCCTTCACAACTGAATTCTTCTCTGCTAAACAATGCTAAAAAACCACTCTTGGTTTCACAAAGCACAGGCCAGGTGGGTGTCATTTGGGAATCCACACTGGTGTAAATAATTTTGTTCTCCCCACACCAAGAAAAATGGAGAAAACAGCAGTAAGTCACACCTGCTGAGAACGTTGTCTTTTTCTAATCACCCAATGCCATAAATTTATCATGTAATCCTACATTCTCTTCATCAATAGAGAAGCCACTAGAGCTACTTCATCCTGGTTAAGTGCAAGGTTATTTATTCCATGAAGACACAAGTAGTTATGATAGATGCATTTATTTCAGATAATATTGGTTACACAGTCAATGGACACACTGATAATATACATCTGTAGCTTGAAATGCCTGAGCTGGTTTCCACTGAGCCCTCATCCCTCGATGCTCCTCCTCAGAGATGAAATTGTAGTTTAGGTTTATTAGGATTGTGTTCAATCAACCAGTCAGCAAGCCAAATCTGTGGACAAAACCCCCAAATGTTGTCAGTTTTCTGTTGTTTTCTACTAAATGTATGGGAGAATATTAAAAGCATTATTTGAAACCTCTGCTACAGATACTCTCCTACTGTGCTGCAAAATTAAGACCTTCCAGAAAAATATGGACATACAGATAACCTGCTTTTTCAAAATGTTCTTTTAAATGTTCACAGCTTATATTGCTTTTGAACAATTCACGCTGACCTTTAGAAGGCAACTCTTCCTGGCAGTGTTTATCTTTTTGTAATTGTAAGAACATTTGAGCCATATTTCAAATAATCCAGCCAGCTCTGCTTTGGAATGAGGCTGCACAAGACACATGAAACTGCTTAATGAAATATTACTCCTGACAACACTTAGAGATACCTCATCTAGTAATCATTCATTCAAAGTGCCAGCCTTCTGCACTCAAATCACTTTATAATACCTAAAACTTAAAACCAAAACGTGGTTACTTTTTGAAATTCATCTTGTAAGTTTTCCAGCATGTTGTACTTGAATAAGAATGTGGGAGGCAGGAATGTTGTGAGTCCCAACTCCATCTGCCAGTCTGGGCCTGGCCTTAGGCAAATTAACCTTTTGCCTCGATTTCTCCACTTGTAAAGCAAAGTTTTTAACACATCCTTATTTACTTCACAGGGCTGTTGATGATTAGTTTCTGGAATGCTGAGTACAACAAACTTCATACCACACTGTGAAGTGAAAGAACTGGTGGAATGGTAAACCAGGGAGGTCAGCAACACTCTCCCTTTATCACCACGTGCAAAAAGGTTGGTTTGCAAAGGGAGAGCCAACAAGCTGAGCACCAGGACAGGTTAGTCAGAACAGCAGAGGAACAGTAAGAACACAAGACAGAAATGGAAAACAAACAAATAAAAAATCTCAAAACACAAAAGTCCTTAGAAAAGCCACTTCAGGGGGAAAAAAATTAAAATAATTTGAACCCAATTAAATTTATCCTGTGTTACTTAAAGAATTGGCTGAGACAACCTCTGTACTGCCAGTAAGTATTTCTGAGTGCACAGACAGTTTCTGATGCCATCTTCAAGAAGGGAAAAAAAAAAAAAAAGGATACTGGAAAAAACAAAAACATTCCATTAACAAAACATTCCATTCCCTCCCTGTGAGTCACCTACCAGGTAACAAACAGAAAAGCAACAGGCAACATATATTTCTGAAGCAGTATCAAATCGTTTTCCTGCTGTTACAAGTTCACAGACATTGTGGACGGCCAAGAAGGTGAAAATATAATGTTTTTAGCAAAGCTATTGACACTGCTTCATGCAGCTTTCATATAAGCAAAGAAGGAAAGCATTGCCTCGCTTAAGTTACTATTAGATACCTCATAATTGACTAGGAAATTGTGCTAAGAATGCAGATTAAATGAAACCCAAAACAATGAGTTAAAATAATGGGACTTGTAACAAGAAAAAAATCAGTTTTTAATACAGTGAAGACATGACTGAAGGGAAAGAAGATGGTAATACTCTTCAAATATGCAATAGGAAGCTGCAAAAAAAGGAGATGATACATTGTCTCCAGTGTCTTCTGGGGATAGTAAAAGGGGGGAAAGAAAGTAATGGGCTCAGAATTGGAGCCCAGGAGATTTAGGCTATCTTTTAGTGAAAGCTTTTAACTAAGTATAATTAAGCACTGAAACAGATTGCCCAGGGAGACTGTAGATTCTCCATCATTTGGGGTGCTAAAGAACAGGCCAGAGTTAGATACAACTGGTCTGGCCTTTGGGCAAAGGCATAGATTTCATCTCTGTTTTCGAGATTTCTATGGCAACAGTGCCAGACATACAGATAAAGTAAACAGGTTATAAAGTTGGAACAATTCAAAGTGCATTTAATTTGACCTTATGTATATCACATGTTCACAGAAACACCCCAAGTCATTTTTCAGGCTTTTTTTCCGGAAATGTATCTTTTAGAAAAATGCAATGTTGATTATAAACCTGATAACAATGTAAAATCCACCACAAGTGCCATTAAGTTGCCACATGGATCAATTATCTGCATGCTTAAAGAAGTAGTAGTGTGAACTAGTACTAGTAGAGCTTTAAAAATACAAAAACACATTTACCCTATTTTTCCAGATGAAAGAAAGCTCATTTCGTTTGGGGACTGAAAACACACCCTCGTTTCATCTCTAACAAACAAATCAACCTCTTGAAACCAAATGTTATTTGATTAGCTCATTAGCTACTAGCTAAAACAGCACAGCTCTTCAGCTCTTCAGCAACAGAGTAGTTTTCCTACGTACAGGGACTTAGTAAACACAGAGTAAACTATCCCAAAGCTTATCCCAAAGCTTCCACTGTACCTACCATTGGGTCTGCTGGCTTCTTTTTGCACAGGGCAGTGAGCCCAGCCAGCAATGTTGGCTTCACATACAGGTTCAAGTAATCCCTTGCTCTTTGTCCAGTGGGAACTGGCTCCAGGATCGCTGGGAAGAGTAACCACAGGTGTTAGAAAGCAGCTTGTGGAGTGATTAAAACCGTTGCTCTTTCAAAGTTTGTTTATACCTGAGCTGCTCTTCTCCTTAACAAGTTAATAATACATCGTGGGGTTTATAGCTTCTCCCACAACAAACTGCAAAGAAACTCCCTAAACCTCTTTACAATGTCCCTGAGGTAATGTTACTAATTATAGTCTATTATGGAAAATGAGGAAATCCCATCATCCGGGGAAAACCTGTATGCCTGAAGAGAAACAATATATCCCATGTTTACCACTTTCTTCTGGCAGTGTGAAGGTGCTTTCCAAAGACCCTAAAGATCCCACCTTTAGCCCTGCTTTGTTGTCAGGGTGAGGAGCAGAGACATAACTTACAATGGGTAAGGTTTGGAGGGAAGTGCAACATTTTCTGCTAAATTCACTGATCTGCTTGACAAAAGCAGACATGTTTTTCTAGCTGTTGCACTTGCATCCTTCTGTCAAAGAGCAAAGACTGTTACAAACAAGATTCTCTCCCAGCCTTTCCAGGTTTTAAGGCCCCTTTCTCTGGCACTTAACTTTAGAATTGCACTGTCATGTGAGCATCCAGCTGTTTTTGAACAGGAATTACTCAGCCTGAGCCCAAGAAGAGAGTCAGCTGAGAATTCTCAAGCCAACAGGAGTCTCCGGGGCTGACAGTGCCAGAAACACTTGGAGTGTAACAGCTTCCCATTTCCTCTCATTTACCAGCTTTGTCTGCTCCAGTTCTCTGAGCACAGAGTTTGAAAAGTGGAAGCAATCTGTGTAACTGTATTGGCTCTTCAGATAGATTTGGTAGCCTTTCATAGAAGTACCAGCTTATACATAAAGGGACCCACAAACAGCAAACAAACCCAACCTCTTCTAAATCAGTTGTATCTGGAGTCTGGGCAGAGACAAGTAATACCAGGGAAGAACAGGAAAGGAATTTATCCTCCCCAAGACTGGCAATGTATCAACTGAACCATTTTACCTTCTGGAAACATGAATCGAATCTCTCTCTCTGCTGAGGAAACGCTGAGACTGCCATGAAGCCCATTCCTCAGCTCATCAGTCCCATAGAGTGCTCTTAAGCTAAAAAACAAGAAAAACAACTGCTTGGAGGGCAACTGCAAATCCCTTCCAGGTCTCTGGAGTCTGAGAGCACAGAAAAGCAATATATATGGACTAATTAACAGGACACAGGCTTGATTTTGTTTTAAACATAGGAAGTAGCTACCTAAAACTTCTGTTCAAGCACTCATCATTCCCTATAAAAGACGTGAACTCCACATAATAAAAAACAAAGGTGAAAAGCTGCTACACAAAAGTGAAGAGATATGAAGCCACTCCAAATCTGTGTCTGTACTGTACAAAAACAAAAAAAAAAAAAAAGGAGGAATTCTGGTCTCAGTTAAGAGAATGACAAAGTCCTGCTGACTTCCCCAAGGCCAGTCAGTGAGTTACCTGTGAGGGTGAGTTATCCTAGCTCTCAGGCTGTTGGATGGTCCAAGCAATTCCTTCCAGTGTGAGACTGCACAATGTCTAGCAAGAACCATAGCAACTAAAGGGCCAGAACTCATATAGGCTGTTAAATTAGGAAAAAACACTTTCCCAAATTGATCTGCATAGAAGTTGCTACATTGCTCTGGGCTTAACTGGAGCCTTCGTTTCTATAAAGTATAAAAGACAAAAAAAGGAATTAAAAAATCTTGGTATATTGAAAGAGCTTAGAGCATTAAAAGACCTCAGAGAGGATACAGTCCTCTGCTGCAGCCATATCTTCAAGTGTAGAACACAGAACAACTTCCAAGCCTAATCTGATTCTCCCAGATCTGATTCTCTTTGAGATACAGAGTAACAAAGAGCAAGACTTGTCCAACTTAATTAAGCAAACAGGCCATTTGAGTAAGATGTGATTTTAGCCCAGGCAAACTACAGCATTTTCTAACTGCTGGATGACAGTCAGGGTACTGTACAGAAAAAGTGAAGAGTGTTACAAGGGCAGGATTTCATTATTCAGCTGCTCAAGCACAATGTTCTACTTTTAAACAAGTTTCTCTCCAGCCCACACTGTTAATTATGCAATTGTTCTATTTTTCATTCAGTACTCATGCTTTGTCACTCTCCCAATACCTGCCTAGGCTGCAGGTGGCCAGGATCAGGACAACTCTGGGAGGTTATCAGAAAGCACAGGGCAGTCAAGAAAAAATTTTAAAGTGCATTCTTTGAGCTCAAACTTACACAACAGAAGAGTACCATAAATTCAGAGTCCTAATAATTTTGCTGTCAAAAGCCATTGGAGACATCAGAAGACCCCATTAACATATTAGAATTAATTAAATAAATAAATAAATAAAATCTAATTTGTTTCATCTTCTGATACATACCATATCAATAGAATCATGGAATGGTTTGGGTTGGAAGTGGCCTTAAAAATCATCTGGTTCCAACTTCTCTGCCATGGGCAGGGACACCTTCCACTAGCCCAGGTTGCTCCAAGCCCCGTCCAACCTGGCCTCGGACACTTCCAGGGATGGGGCAGCCACAGCTTCTCTGGGCAACCTGTGCCAGAGTTTCACGACCCTCACAGGGAAAAATTTCCTCCCATCATCCCATCTTTCAGTGTGAAGCCATTCCCCCTTGTCCTGTACCTCCATCCCCTGTCCCCAGTCCCTCTCCAGCTCTCCTGGAGCCCCTTTAGGCTCTGGAAGGGTCTCTAAGGTCCCCCCTGGCTGAACACCCCCAGCTCTCTCAGTCTGTCTGCAAAGCAGAGACGCCCCAGCCCACGGAGCATCTTCGTGACTTCCTCTGGAGTGCCTCCAACAGGTCCATAAATAAATAAATGCAAATAATGAACACAAATAAATAAAAGAACCAGAAAGGTACCAAAAAAACCCCACCCGAAACAAGGGGGGGGGCGGAGCCCCCGCCGCCCTCAGGCGCGAGCGCACAGCGCCCCCCAGCGGCCAACCTGCCAGGGTCATTTACATATTCATAAACTATATTTAAATAATCGTGAAGCCAATTTACTCTAAAAACAGCGGAAACCAAAAAGCCAGACTGCAACTGGCCGGCTATCGAATTCAATTAATTTCTACTTTCCCCCTGCATGCTGCACAAAACCTCCTGAGACCAGAACGATGTGCTCTCCAAAGAGTTACTTCAGAGAGTCCACACATCTGCTCCAGGCATTTGCTAAATCTTTTATTAACCAAGTCAGTGTTTTCCTGTGGTCAGCAAAACAGTTGGTCTGCTCTGTTTCATCCCATGCACCAAAAAAAGGTCTCCTTACAGAATCTGGCAGCAATGCTTGATGACATGAAAAATATAAATTGATTTTTGGACACACAAGCCTTTAGTTACTGGCTTGATTGCTGAAAGTTAAAATAAATATCGTCCTGACTTATAAGCTGTAGTTGTTTTCTCTGGAGCACAGCCTGTTACCTGAATGATCGTGAATCCTGATCGGAGAATGATATCCTCTATTTCTTCTTCTTTATGAATGACATCAGGTTTGATGATAGCCAGAGTCTTTTCCACATAAATCTGAGGTTCAGGCATTAACACCTCCATCTTGGCTTCTAAATCAGAATTCACGTGGCCCTTTTGTCCTGCAATGACACCATGACATTTGGAGTTTGTCTACTGCACAGTCCCCTGCGGTGACATCCACCATGTACTCCGGGAACAGACAGGGACACCCCCACCTCACAAAATCCATAAGATGTTCTCTGGACTGGTCAGCACCCTGCGGTTCACATTCCCATTTTCAGTGCAGCAGCATTTTGTGGAAAACAAGGAAAAGATTTAATGTTGTTCTTCACTAACTCGGACAGCGTATGAGGAAAGAGAAGCATTATCACACACCTTGCTGAGTGCAGGAGCGAGCCAGGCTCGCGGGCTCACTGCATTCCCACACCCTCCCTCCATCCACCAACCCTGGGCTCCTCCAAACCCCAAATCTGTATTCGCATGCATGAAGACTGGGGAGCTGGTCCATCTCTGAGCCTCAGGGTATTTCTCAATCGTTATTTAATTGCTGTATTTATGGGCTCAAGACAAAGTGCCAGTTTTCTCACTGAGTGGATGCATTGGCAAGCCCAGAGCACAGAACTGTGTTGGGAATGGGGGAACTATTTTCAGGGTTTCCTACAGACTTGTGACCACTTGTGACCTTCTTCTCATCAAGAATGGTATGGGTGGGAAGGGACCTTAAAGATCATCTCGTTCCACCCCCTGCCATGGGCAGGGACACCTTCCACTAGCCCAGGTTGCTCCAAGCCCCATCCAACATGGCCTTGGACACTTCCAGGGATGGGGCAGCC
Source organism: Lepidothrix coronata (assembly GCF_001604755.1). Lineage (NCBI taxonomy): Eukaryota > Metazoa > Chordata > Aves > Passeriformes > Pipridae > Lepidothrix > Lepidothrix coronata. The sequence continues at coordinate 1,656,982 of NW_016690324.1, read as the reverse complement.
ACAGCTTCTCTGGGCAACCTGTGCCAGAGTTTCACAACCCTCACAGGGAAAAATTTCCTCCCATCATCCCATCTTTCAGTGTGAAGCCATTCCCCCTTGTCCTGTACCTCCATCCCCTGTCCCCAGTCCCT